>NW_021359281.1:0-946 GCF_001605985.2 Dendrobium catenatum | reverse complement strand
GGGAAGGAAGTCCAGGAGTAGATTTCTGAGTTCTGATATGTAGGTATTGTTTGTACCTTTTGATTTTTGTACAGTCATGGCTTTTCTGTTCTGTCTTTCTTTCTGTTCAAAAGCCATGTACTGTATCTGTAGATGATTGTTTTGAAGAAAAAGAAAATATAGATGTTTTGTTCCGCTGCATTTGGTGACTTCTAGTAGCTCTGTGGTTGTATGTCTGTTGAGTTGATTAATTGGGAAGATTCAGTTCAGGAATCAATTTCAAAGCCAGATCCTGGATAAAAAAGGTTTTGTCGCGGTCCGGCTCGGGCGGGATCCGTCCCTGTCGGGTCGGGTCGTGACAATGAATCTGTATCACATTTATTCTTTGAATGTAGCTATTCCTATAATATCATCTATGCTCTAATATCAGGCATGCATACTTTTCTCCTCCGGCCCAATATATTGCAGGTTTTGGATTGGCTGAAGGGTGTATTTAAAGGGTGTCCTGTGACTCTTAAAATTTACAATTTGATATGTTGCTGTGCGATCTACTTCATCTGGAAGGAGAGGAACAATAGGCGTTTTGGGAACAAATTTTTGTGCTATACTTCTCTTTTATTATCTATTAAAAGAGTTATTTTTGAGAAAGTTATGAGATGGGGAAATTCTATGGATTTGCTGGATCGTTTGTGATGAATGCTGCTGCTCGGGGTGCTGTTAACTTCGCCGCATTTTTGCTGGGATTCGATTGGCCTTGTCTGGGCAATGATGATATTCCCTATGCTTTCCCTTGGACGGCCTATTTGGGCAACCAGGAAAGTTATCCAGTTGGTGTTTTTGTATTTTATCTGAGTCCAGGCATGATGGATTGGGGACATGCCATGTTTGTCTTCTTTTGGTGATGCAGGTTGCTGTTTCCTCTGGTGCTGGCTTTGTATGGTTTGGTCCTTGTTCGCCTATCTGGTCG
>NW_021359280.1:0-303 GCF_001605985.2 Dendrobium catenatum | reverse complement strand
CGCAACAGCGAATGGGGAAAACTCAATGCTCACCTGATCAGATCGAAACATTGAACAAGAGTAAGAAAAGTAAAGAATCGACTGTCTGCCTGACCAGATCGAAACAGCAGAATAGAAGGAGAAAGAAAGAGGGGGTCCCACATCCGCCTGACCATATTCGCAACAACGAATGGGGAAAACTCAATGCTCACCTGACCAGATCGAAATAGTGAACAAGAGTAAGAAAAGTAAAGAATCGACTGTCTGCCTGACCAGATCGAAATAGTAGAACAGAAGGAGAAAGAAAGAGGGGGTCCCACATCC
>NW_021359279.1:0-244 GCF_001605985.2 Dendrobium catenatum | reverse complement strand
TTATTAGCTAGTATTTCGGAATAAATAAGAGAAATTCTTTGGCCATATCATAATATATTTTAGATTAAAAATTTTAATTTTAATAAGAGATATATCAATAAATTTAGAAATTTTTTGAATGGTTTTTACTCAATTGAAAAGCTTTACTAGATAAGTGAAGTTATAGAAGTTCAATCTTATATTTGATCGCCGCTGACGGTCTCTTATAATTTTTATTGCCTCAGGTTACCTGACGTAGAGATAC
>NW_021359278.1:0-244 GCF_001605985.2 Dendrobium catenatum | reverse complement strand
CTTATGAAATCATGATATAATTCAAATTTTATAGATTTTGGAGAGATAAATTTGTAGAAATCAAAATCATCAAAAATAAAAGTAAGTGGATAGTTACGTACAATGAATAGAATCATTTTCATAGAAGAAATGACGAATGAAAAAGCCCCAATCAACTTTTTATCACTTCCTTCTTACTTTTAACTCTTCCTTTCCCTTTTCTTCTTCCCAAGCAAACCATGGCAGAAAATGAGGTGAGAGAGTA
>NW_021359277.1:0-203 GCF_001605985.2 Dendrobium catenatum | reverse complement strand
AATCGCTAACAAAAACGAAATCCGGACAGAAAATACAGTCAACAGCGACGGTTCTGAAAATTGAGAAAGTCGGATTGTGCCTTACCTTGCGTACAGCAAAATCCTCAACAGTCTCGACGAACGAAAACGGACCCGCAGCTTCCCGAAATCAACTTTTCCTTTTTCATCTTTTTCCTTTTCTCACGGATGGAATTTCTGATATT
>NW_021359276.1:0-243 GCF_001605985.2 Dendrobium catenatum | reverse complement strand
TGGTTGTAAGGTTTTTATTCTTAATAATATGAAGTCACACCTAAGAAAATTTGACCCTAAATTAGATGGAGTGTTCTTAGGATATTCAAGTTAGGGGAAATATTTTAGGGTGTTTAACAAGAAGACATTAGTGGTGGAGGAGATTATTCATGTAGTGTTTGATGAATCTGATCCTAAGAAGTCTAGAGTTGAGGATAAAGATGAATTTGGAGAGATTACCCAAGGAGTTGAAAATTTGGAGAA
>NW_021359275.1:0-247 GCF_001605985.2 Dendrobium catenatum | reverse complement strand
AACAATATAAATAAAAATAAAAAAAGCTCAAATGGACAAATACATAAAAGCAAATTAGAGCATGATTATGGTTTCGTTTGGGACAGCTTTCTTAATACTTCTTAAAATAGCTTCTTAAAACAAAAGTTAAAAATTTTATACCAGGAAGCTGCTTTAAGAAGCAATAAAAAAGTTGTCCCAAACGAATCCTAAGACTTCGTTTTGGACGACTTTTAATTGCTTCTTAAATCAAATTTTTAGTACAAAA
>NW_021359274.1:0-6944 GCF_001605985.2 Dendrobium catenatum | reverse complement strand
ACATCGATCTCGGCTTCTTTAGTTTGTCCATTTATACTTCCTATACCATCGACCATTTGACTTTGTTGCCTCACTTCGTCTTACTCCGTGTCTAACCGACCGATTTCTCTACAATCAATCCATTTTCTTAGGTGCACGTCCTGTAGGGACTTCTCCTAGTCCATAATGCGCAAACTTATGCCCTCGGTTCAGATGCGCTTTCCTCCTCTTCCGTTTATTACCATCCTCCTTGAGCGGGCACGCAGAGAATTTAAATTGGAGTTCTATTTCTGAGGTCAGACTAAGGGCTGATGGAGTGCACACAATCGTGACGATCATTCTGAGTGCCAACTAGGGCGAGTTTTTTTCCACTCACTCGACATCACCTGCTAACTATGCGCTCGCTTTTCAGACTATATGCGTCGCGCAAACAAAATAAGGTCCTGTAGACCACCGAACCGTCCTATCTAGACACTTAAATGGTTTCACGTTGATGACAGCTTTCCTCTCTGTCAACCTGCAAAATGTTAATCGCTTTTGACCCCCAGTGGAAGGGCGGGTCGTAGCGCGATATATAATGACGCCTTCTCCTACTAAATGGATTAGAACGTAGCATGGCTCAGATGTTGACTTCTCTGACCACTAAATTCGCTTGACTCGTAAGTTAAAGGTCGCTTCTGATCGAGAGACGACATACGTATTAACTAGTGACTCTTCCTATTTCCACCAGTGAAGGTGGTACTAAACGTTTAGTCTCTAATCTTTCTCTACATCGATGTTAGTAAGAGGAAAGCTCTATTGCAGTCTTCTTCTATTCTGCCTATCAATCGCTGGTACTAAGGCCTTCCTTCTGGTGAGTGGGAATCATTTGTAACAATTGCAATGAATCTGTAATGTAAGAAATGAAATTCATACATAAATGACTAAAGGGGCTCTTAAGTTAGGTCCCACATTGCCGTACTATTTGTCACCTACTATTTATGTGAATCGATTTCCTCACTAGTAATACAACAGAATTCAATATTTTGGTATCGAGAATTCCTACCTACTTATTAAAAAGAATAGGTCATTAAAGTTTAAGCCCTCATAAGTACGTTCGGTGCAAAGATGATGAGGATCGCATTAGTGTCGGTCTCTTGATCGTCGCCATACTTTATTCCCCTAAGTTCCCGATGATATGGTACTATGATGTAGCCTTCTGGATAATCTGTACCATTGAATGGCTCATAATATTAACATCCATATATGGTAAGGAAATTGAGCATTATTTTAAAAGACATAGCTATATCCTATAAATTTTAATAATGTCCCATATTCAACAACCAACCTACCTAATTACTAAAATATTATTGGAGGAGGACTATGATAAGGAGATAGTGCAATACAGGTCGGTAATGAGCTATCATGCTTGTTTTGAAAAAGTTATGGCTAAACGTACTAATCACCCATATTATCATTCTATGGTAGATTATTTGGTCGATGTTTTATATTGCCGTGTCATTAGCACTCTATTTGCTATAATACTAGATAATGACTATATGCAACATGCTACGGGAGTATAGTTTATTCTTGGTAAGCTATATCTCCGAATCACTACCTAGTTACCAATCATATTACTTGACTCTCGGATCATTGCTGTCGAAGAAAGTTTAAAACTATGAAGGGAGAGAGATTTTACAATTAATTATTATTGTGCACGATTATAACACGACTTACTATCTTCTCTTTATTTGAAACTTGATTACTATTGTATGTGCGCCTTACTCACCCATTTGTTAATCCACATCCTACCAGAGTAACAGAAAGTTAGTCGGGGAGAGGGTAAGGGGAAGGCACGGGGGCAGGGGGGCAGGCGGATGGGTGGCGGGAGGTGGGTCGTTCAGTGCACGGGGGCACAATAAGCATGTTGTCCCTTTCCAACCTCATTACTCCTGCAACACTATGACTTTATACTATGTGGGGGCTATAGCTTTCTATTCCTCTTCTCTTTTGTATTTAGGTTAACTGACGGAAGGCTTTCTGATAAATCATTGTCACCATGTTATTAATTCTTTTTGATTTTGCATGACAACGTCTCGGTTTCATACTTACTATTTTCATGGGGGAATACTTGTGTGGACACCTGGTGCCGATGCTATCTCACGCTGAGTTTTGATAGAAGTGATGACTAGGGGAACATCACACTACCTTGATTTCGTGAACTATCTACGCTAAGACCTATTGAGAGCCTGCGTCTATAGATTTCGACACCTCCATTAAGGCGATTATCGGCATAGACCAAGGATATACTGGTTGGTGTGGCTTGTAATCGGGGACTCAGACCTAGGCATACCAATACAGTATTCATCTATATTTGGCGATTAGCTCAACTTACTTTTTTACAATTGTCAATTCATTCTACACGGGACCCTATCTTAGTGGCAGATCCTCTGCGACATGACTATAGCATGGATGATGCAATAGGTTCGAAGATGAATGAGGGATCTTCGATTGACCTTGCTATAGCCCGTTGTTTTGAGATTGCTCACTCGGATTGTGCTCACTGCATTCCAAACCTCAAAGCCGCGATAACTTGATTCGATTTCCACGTCTTCTATTCCGCCGTCTCCTGGTCTACTATTTCCGTTCGTCCTCCACCTTGGACCAATTGCTTGTATGGCAATATCTACAATATCTAATTTCCTGCAAAATTTTTGTTTTTCCTTCGTGGACTAAACTTATTGTATATCCTGACCACGAATTATGATGCAAGTTATTTGAGTCTCACTTCATACTCTCAGTATTGGTCTTAACTTCTTTCTTTCCACTTTTACATTCTTGTTGAATTCGATCTTATTTGTGTTAATTAGGGCAATAGATCTTGAGATAGATTATTACGTTAAAGGGACTTCCCTTGTTTCAGACCGTTGTCCTCAGCAAAGTATAATTATCATAGACGCTTCCTATATTATGGAGATATATAGTTGGTTATAGTACAGAATTTTTCATAGGCGGTGTTCCAAAACATTGGAGAAATTACTTTACAAAGAAGTTTGAGAGGGTGTAGGATGTAAAAAATGGAAAGAAGAGTAAAGTTGCAAAATTAAATGAAATCGATAAAGAATATTTCAAATAGTAAGATTAGCGAGAAAGCACGTATACCTTACCTTTTAACAAATCGGTGTATCATGGGCATTTGCCGAAAATGTGCCTATTTATGAATATCCCTAATATTCAATGATTCAACAATGTTTCGCATTTCCGGCTATAGCACTTGCTGAAATAGGATCTCATTCCATACGCTCAATCAGCATTTATCACAATAATTAAGAATTTTACCTAAAACTAAATTTGGTTGTGAAAGGTAGAAGAGTTTTTTATGATGAAATGACAACGGGTGAGTTATTTGATAAAGTTATTTCAACGTCGGGTGCTCAATTTAGTTAGGATAAAAAACTATTGAATGTTCAATTCAGATAGGAGGGGCTTTTTTTATTTTATAATTGTAGTCGATGATACTCCAGTAGACGACGAGCAGGGCTAGACTTTTGGTAAATAAGGAATGTTTATCCAAGGGATGCTTTTCTGATATAAGTATAATGTTAATTTCAAATTTGGGAAAAAAATCATTTAATAACGATCTTTGTACTTTATGTGTATAGTATCATCGAATGAGATGTCGGTACAATATGTAGGGATCTGAAAAAACAATTGATGATCTTAATAGAATTCAAATGTTAGCATATTGGATATTACAAATATTTTTTAAGAAGCTTAAACTAATCATATAAAGTGACCCACAGGTGCATACTTATTTTTCGAACCTTCTAAAGAAGATTCTAGAATTTGCATCAATTGATTGTGTGTTGTTTCTTTTTAAGGCAAAGACTTGCTTTAAGAGCCATGACGAGTCTGAACACCATGGTAACCAGCGAATCATGAAAAAACTCTTCATCAACTGGGCTAATGCACATTTTTGGCTTACGCTGAAAACATTGGGAATAACCGAGCAATGAAAATTAAAGATATTGCGGTTGTTAATCTGAAAAAGCATCGACTAGTACCACCCTTAGTTCCTCCTCATTGGAGGCTTCCATTCAGGGTCCAACGCCGAGTCTGATAGCGGATGGTTCTAGGGCACTGCACCACCTTAGGTTTTCTTCAAGCCAATGGCCAGCCCGTTTTATTCACACCCTCTAAGGGCTAGTGCCGTACGGAGGAAAATATCTCTTGGGAGAATTGGGACCAAACTAGAATTTTCTGTTGTTTACATGAATGAGGAGAAGGGGAATATGATCGGGAGCACCTACTGGCCTTATTGGGATTGCAATGGTCTTTTTGGTTGTTCATCACCAGTTTGCTCTCTTTTACCACATACTTTCGCCAATATTCTAACAGTCCGCGATTAGATCTAGACTTTGCATGACTCGCAGTATTCTCCATGTCGATCATAACGGTTCGACTCGGGGTATTCCTATCATGCACTATCAAGCTTTAGGTAGAAATATCCTAAAAATATTATTTCCTTAAAAAATTCGATTTTTGTACTTTAAACTTCATACTTAACATCCCTTCCACTAAGCCAACGAGAAAAAATTATATGCAGGTGCTATTGCATTTAAGTCTTGCTAACTAGACTTAGTTCGTTATCTTTTTCTTCCACTACTTTCTGTGTTGAATGTCGAGCTTCTTTTCTTCTTAATGGGGGATAAAAATATTAACATAATTTGCGCACCTTATCGATAATGTTAATATTGGGCTACAAATAGATCTTTTGACCTTGACCTTGCAAAATAATATCTAAGCTTTGCATTATGGAGAAATATTTTAAGAAGATTTCATAGAGTTCAAATGAGACAACACAAAGAAGTTTTGAGGAGCAAATTGAAAAAAGAGTTTGCAATTTAAATTGAAATCATAAAGAAATGCATAGTCGATTTTAGAGGAACCTGTTCTTTTTGATCTTGGTTGCGAATCCTATTATGAATATTCTCGTAATATTCTAGATCAAGTTCATCGGGCTTACTTGCAAAAGGTCCATTCCATCCTCGCAATCATGAATTTCCTAAAACTAAATTTGTGGTAAAGATAGAAGATTTAATGTTGCATGGTTTGATAAATATTATAATTAGTTAGAATACAACATATACAAAGATAAGGCGCACTATTTATATTGTCATATATCTAAAGCAGCAGGTAGAGGAAATAAGGATGACAATGCTTTCAATAAGAATGTATTTTCAAATTGGAAAAAAATCAAATAGATTTGAACTTTATGTTGAGAGTCATAATAGTGCGAATAATATTGTACGACGAAACTTTGACGACTTTATGAATCAAAGTTAGCATATTGGTTTCATGTTTAAGAAGCAAACATATTATGCCACAGCTACTTATCGAACTCGTCTAAATGCATCAATTGATTGTGTGTGTTTACTTTTAAGGAAAAGACTTGCTTTTAGAGCCCATGACGAGTCTGACACATCCAGGAATCATGAAAACTTTCTTCAACTCTTGCACTTTTTAGCTGAACATAATAATGAAATAAATAATGTTTTTCTTAAAAAAGGATCTAGAAAATTTAAAGTTAACTGCACTGAAAGTTCAAAAGGATATCACTAGAGCTACATCGATTTCCATCACTTATTTTATAATAAAGAAATTGGAGAGAACTACTTCTCTATTTTAGTTGATGGAGCACATGACATTTCCTCAAAAGATCAAATGACTATTGTGGTGCGATTTATTAACAAAAAAGTTAAGTGGTTGAACATTTTCTAGGCATTGTTCATGTTCCATATACAATGACTTGAAGTATCAAAAGATCTATCGAAGAATTACTTTCAACTTATGGTTTAAGTGTATCCAAATTGCGTAGTCAAGGATATGATGAAACAAGTAATATGTGTGGAGATTTTAATGGATTAATGGTATTGTTTCTCACTGAGAATAAGGCAGCATATTACATTCATTGTTCCTTACACCAACTCTAGTTAGCCTTGGTATCTGTAATAAAAAATTGTATTCAAATTGCTCTCTTATTCACAGTAATTTTAAATATGATGAATATTGTTGGTTTTACTCCTGTTGAATTGGAAATTCTAGCTAATCAGTTTGAAACTTATATCATTGATATGCAGTCAGATCCACATTTCTTATTTTTAAAAGATATTGGATGCCTTTTTGAGACAATGATACAGAACAAGAAGGATATTTTATGTCATCGTATTTTCAGGCTATTAAAACTCGCTTTAGTTATTTCGGTTGCAACAGCAGGAGTAGAAAGAGTATTTTCTGCAATGACTATCATTAAAACCCGACTGCGTAATAGGATTGGAGATCAATGGATGAATGATACTTTACTAGCCTATATTGAAAATGAAATATTGGATTGTATTGATAATGATGTAATTGCTAATCTTTTTCAAAATATGTAGAGGAGATGCTATAAATTGTAAGTGTTTTCCATCTTATATTTAGTATTCAATCTTTTAATTTTTTTTTTTTAAACTTCCTATATCGGTCCCAATCCCAGATGAAATAAGAAGAAGGATTTTTTTTATTTGTGCCCTCTCTAAAAAATATTTCTTGCTCCGCCACTCATGCTCCACATCGACCACCTTCTAGTACCTATTAATGTTGACATCTTCCATTCATCAATATCTGATGCATATATTTTTGTTCGCTCGATCTCCTTGTTAATGAAAGAACAAAAGAGCTGACTTCCTAGCATTCCCTGATTTCTAACACTCTCTTTCAATTTTCATTTGACTTTTTCAAACAATCAATATTCACCATTTCTTGATAATTAGATGTTTGATTATCATTGCCAAATTTCTCTTTCTATCAGTTGAAAATGTACTTTTATGTTGCTCTTCTCCCTTCACTTGACTCATATTTATGATCGGTGTTTGACATTTAACAGCTGTTAATGCCATATGCTCATAGACTGCTCCTTGTCGATCAACTTCTAACCTTTACCATGA
>NW_021359273.1:0-254 GCF_001605985.2 Dendrobium catenatum | reverse complement strand
GCCGAAACAGCCCGGAAAATCTGCCCAAATCCTGTGCCAACTAGACGCCTCTCTCGTCGTTAAATACCAAACGAACGAAGTCGAAGGTCTGGGCTCTCCCGATACCTCTCGCTGCTCTTTCACACACCGAATCCCTGCCTCGCTCTACTCCCTCACTCCCGATCTCGTTTCCACTCATCCCGTCGCCACCTCCTCTGCCGACCCTAAGCCGAGAGAAAGAGATAGAGAAAGAGAGAGAGAGAGAGAGAGAGAGA
>NW_021359272.1:0-214 GCF_001605985.2 Dendrobium catenatum | reverse complement strand
AGAGTGAGATAGAGCGAGAGATAGATAGAGAGAGAGAAGAAGAAGAAGAAGGAGAGAGAGAGAGAGAGGGAGAGAGAGAGTAGTAGTAGAAGAAGAAGAGAGAGAGATAGGGAGAGAGAGAGAGTGAGAGAGAGAGAAGAATAAGAAGAAGAAGAAGGAGAGAGAGAGAGAGTAGAAGAAGAAGAAGAAGAAGGAGAGAGAGAGAGAGTAGAAG
>NW_021359271.1:0-291 GCF_001605985.2 Dendrobium catenatum | reverse complement strand
GATGATGTGAACAAAATCCAATCGTCCAGGACGATATCTCAGGACGATACAGGACGATAATTAATGTTTTGCTCTCGGGATTTTTGTCTTATCTGATCATCCCATGACGATTCAAACATCGGCCCGGACGATCTTACTACAGAAAAATCAGCTGTTTCACTGCACTGATCGTCTTGGACGATCTCAATATCGTCCCGGACGATCCTGGGAGGAAAATCAGATCTTGGAAGGCAAATCAAAGGAATGAGTTCTCACATCTGTCATTGATCGTCGCGATGTCTACGAGCGTGA
>NW_021359270.1:0-323 GCF_001605985.2 Dendrobium catenatum | reverse complement strand
GGGGAGAAACCCCTCTTTTTTATTTTTGAACTGAGATATGTCTTTCTTCTATGAGGATAATCTTCCACCGGTCCTAATGTTTGTAGCTTTTTGAAGAGTTTGTGCTCAAAACCAGAAGAATAATCAATAGAATACGTTATCCCTTTGGCTAACATAGCCTTTTTAAAGTTCAAATTTACCTCAGAGGGAGGAGTAACAAATTCAGTTTCATTAATAGCAATATTTCCATTAATTTCTCTAGTACCATCTAAAGGAACTTCAGTTACACCAAATTCCACGGTATAGGATGAAGGGATATCAACATTCTATTCAGAACCAGAATT
>NW_021359269.1:0-248 GCF_001605985.2 Dendrobium catenatum | reverse complement strand
AAAAACCCTACCAACGGAAAATAAAAATAAAAAACATTAATGAGTTAGTCCACATGATCAAATAATGAAGATACAATTAGGGGTTTCAATATTTGTCATGACACGAAAATCTGACCTGGACCCGACCCGAAAAATCCGGGTGGGACCCTACCCGATTTCAAAACGGGTCGGGTTAGGGTTCTCGGATTCGACCCGTTTCAAAAACGGGTCGGGTTCGGGTTGACCAGACGGGTTGGCGGGTCAACCCG
>NW_021359268.1:0-200 GCF_001605985.2 Dendrobium catenatum | reverse complement strand
GCTTTTAAATAATTTTTATACTAAAATTTTACTTTAAAAAATAATAAGAAAATTATTCCAAACATAACCTTGAAGAAAAAAAAAATGTGAACGGTAATGTCAATAAACATTTGAAAGGAGATATGGATGTTGTATTTTTGAAGTTAGGCCATGAGGATGTTAAAGAGCCCCCATGGCAAGGGGGCAGGCAGACTGACGGT
>NW_021359267.1:0-1052 GCF_001605985.2 Dendrobium catenatum | reverse complement strand
GGATAGGTCAATTGATATTTATGTTGGAGGATATATCTTATAACATGACCAAGAGCTAGATTTTGTTTCCGTTGAGTAGTAAGGAGGCAAACGAAAGTCATATGGAGAATGTAGTTAATAATTAAATCGGCCTCATCAAATTTTATATTGGTCATGATAAGGTAGGTAGCGACAGATAACGTTGGGGTCATGTTGACACGGTCGCCACCTTTGGGTATTATAGAGGTTCGAAGGACATGTTGAATTATTCACGCATTTTGAGTTAGCGATTGAACGAGAGGTTGGTGTTGATGGAATGTAGCATTCCTAAGGACTCTATTAACATCACTCCAATCAAATTTGTCTTTAAGAAAGGAGCAAACCATAGGACCTTCAGCGGATAGCCTAATATATTGGGCGATGTCGGCTCTTGTGATCTCGACATTTTGACCACAAACAAAAGAGTAAAAAGTGGTATTGTCAACAGTGTATGTGAGATTTGCAAGAAATTCTAAAAGAAGTTCAGAGTTGTAGGGAAAGGCTAGGGTGAGGAGGAATTGGAAGGTGGTAGAAGCGAAAAGGCTCAATACCTCGAAGTTCAGGGCAGCCTGATTAAGCATTTTCGAAGGTATAATTTTGCAGTCCTTATACTTGTGGTAAGCTTCTTCATTTTCAGTGTTTAGAAAATGAGCACTTTGACGTCTTGAAGAGGACGAGCTTCCAGCAGTCAACCGACCTCGCTTGCTGGAACTAGACATCGTGTAGAGGCTGGGTGAAAGGTGAGAAGGATCAAGTGGAGTGAGGGAAGTGAGTGAAGTGAGGATATCTTCTGATCCAGCCAATTTATAGAGTTTTCCTCACATCGTACAGTATGATAGTACATCATACAGTACGAAGTGGTAATTATTGTTCTGACGGTTTGTTTCGAGAAAAGATGGTCAAATCATACAGTACGATATATATCGTATAGTACGATCAAAAGAATTTCGATCGTCCCAATGGTCGTCTTTATGACTTTTGATGAAAAGTTTCGTACTGTACGAATAGGTGTAACGTATAGTACGATAAATAAT
>NW_021359266.1:0-5464 GCF_001605985.2 Dendrobium catenatum | reverse complement strand
GTGGTAATCCTTTTGTAAGTGGGTATGCAATCATAAAATTTGTACTAATATGTTCAATACAAATCTGAGAACTCTGAATCCTTTCTTTCATAACAAGAAACTTTATATCAATATGTTTTGATTTTGTTGAACTCATGTTGTTCTAGGAATATAACTCAGCTGCTTTATTATCACAATTTATCTTTAATGGTCTCTCAATGCCATTAATAATATATAGCTTTGTGATAAAATTTCGCAACCATTTTCCCTAATTTGAAGCCTCATAATAAGCTATAAACTCTGCTTCTATTACTGAAGAAGATATAAGTGAATGCTTGACACTTTTCCAATAAATAGCTCCTCCAACCAACATGAAAATATAGCCTGAAGTGGATCTCCTGCTATCGAGGCAACTGGCAAAATTAGAGTCGGAATACCCTACGATCTCTAAATGATTAGATCTCTGATATGTGAGCATAAAATCTCTTGTCTTTTTTAGATATCTCATAACTCGTTTCACTGATTTTCATTGATCTATTCCTGGGTTACTTAAATATCTATCAATCATTCCAACAATGTACGTAATATCCGGATGCATAAAAACTTGAGCATACATAAGACTCCCTACTGCTGATGCATAAGGGATCTTATCCATCTCATGCTTTTCAACTTCATTTCTTGGGCATTGAAGCAAATTAAATTTATACTCTTTTGCAATGGGTGTATTCCCTGGTGCACAATCCTTCATGCCAAATCTGCTAAGCACTTTATCAATATAAGTTATTTGTGATAACCCAAGTATACCACGAGAGTGATCCCGATGAATTTGTATACCTAACATAAAACATGCATTTCCAAGATCTTTCATTTTAAATTTATTTTAAAGAAATCTCTTAGTCTCATGCAACAAGCCTATGTCACTGCTTGCTAGTAGAATATTATCGACATATAACACTAAGAGAACAAACTTACACCCACTGACCTTATGATAAATATATTGATCAACAGTATTTTCTTTAAAACCAAATGAAGAAATATCTTAATCAAATTTCTTGTACCATTGACGGGAGGATTGCTTTAAACCATAGATGAATTTTTTTAATTTGCACACCAGATATTTTAAATCAGAAGATTACAAATTTTTTGGTTGCACTATATATATAGTTTTCTCAATATTTTCATTAAAGAATACATTTTTTATATCAATGTGGTGTAGCTCTAAATCATAATGAGATACAAGTGTCATAATGATTCTAAAAGAGTCTTTCGAAGAAACTGGAGAGGAAGTCTCTTTAAAATCAATACCTTCCTTTTGAGTGAAACCTTTAGCAATTAGACGTACTTTATATCTTTTAATATTATTTATTGCATCCATTTTTATTTTAAAAATTCATTTACAACCAATAGGTTTTGCTCCTTCAGGCAATTCAGAAAGATCCCAAACATCATTATTTTTCATTGATTTTATTTCATCTTCCATGACTTCTATCTACTTTTAGGAATTAAAACATAGTTTGACCTAACTGAATGAGATTGGATCATCTTTCAATGCCATATCAAACTCATGCTCTTGGAGATATAGAATATAATCATTCGAAATTTCTTTTCTCCTTTCCCTTGTGGATCTCCTTAATGGCACTTAAGTTTGAGGTTGTTGTCCTTTCATATGAGTAGGAGATAATTCAAGATCATTTTGATTATCTGGATTTACAATCTGAATAATGTCAGGCATAATTTCTTGATCATTTTCAATTGTAATAGTGGGAAAAGTAATATATTTCTCCTCAAAATCAAAATATTTGACTTTATCACTCCCATTATTTTCAACAACCTCAATAAATTTAGCATTGCCCGTCTCAAAAAAGAATTTATTTGAGGAATCATAAAATTTAAAACCTATTGACCTTTCAGAGTATCCAACAAAATAGCAGCTAACAGTTCTTGAGTCCAATTTTCTTTCATTAGGCTTATAAGTCCTAGCCTCAGCTTGACATCCCTAGACATGAAAATGCCTAATACTAGGCTTCTTTCCAGTCCATAACTCATATGGGGTTTTAATTACTTCTTTACTTGGAACTCTTTAAGAATATAAACTACAGTTTTTTAGACTTCTCCCCAAAGTGATTCCGGTAAAGAAGAATGACTAATCACACTTCTAACCATATCCTTTAAGGTTCTATTTCGTCTCTCAGCTACACCATTTTGACTTGGAGTCACCGGCATAGTGTATTGAGGAACGATGCCACATTCTACTAAATATCTCGCAAAAGGGCCTCGACGTTGTTCACCTAATCCATCATATCTACCATAATATTCACCACCACGGTCCAAATTGACAGCTTTTATCTTCTTATCAAGTTGATTTTAAACTTCAGCTTTGAAGATCTTAAATACATCCAGAGATTCTGATTTTTCATATATTAAGTATAAGTATCCATAATGAGAATAATCGTCTATAAAAGTAATAAAATACTATTGACCATTTCAATAAGCTGTAGGGAATGGACCACAAATATCATTATGTATTAATTCCAATATATTTAAATTCCTTTTGGCACCTAACTTCTTAATATTTATTTGTTTTCCCTTAATACATTCAATACAAATTTTAAAATCAGTATAATTAAGGGAATCAAAAATTCCATCTGACACAAGTCTTTCAATCCTTTATTTAGAAATATGTCATAAACGCTTGTGCCATAACATAAAAAAATTCTCATCAGTCAATTTTCTCTTTGTACCAAAATTATTTACATGTAAAGTTTCATTCATCTGTAAGACAAAAATATCTAATTTATATAGATTATCAATCAAAGAACCCGTAACAATAATTTTTGAACACTGAAAGAGACTAAATTTTTCATTTTCAAATGAACAAGAGTAACCAGATTTATCCAAATATGAAATAGAAATCAGGTTCCGTCTAAATGATGGTACATATAAAATCTCACACAAATCTAAAGTACAATTAGATTCTAAGTACAATCTATATATGCCTACAGCTTTAACAGGAGCTTTATTATCATTTCCCACATAGATGAATCTTTTAGCATAAGTTGACACTCTACTCCTTAGACAATCATGTATAGTCACACTTATGTGAGTAGTTGCACATGTATCAATCCACCAAGTGTGATTTGGTACTAAAACTAAATTAACTTTATAACAAACAAAATTCAAAAGTTTACCCTTTTTGGTGAGCCAATTAGCATATTTTTGGTAATCCTTCTTTATATGACTAGCCTTCTTGCAGAAGAAACAAGTAATAACATGATATTGCTTCTGTTGCACTTTAGGTTGTGAAGTCCATTTATCTGCAGCTCCTTTAACTTTATAATTCATTTTCCTTTTGGTAGCAAAATTATGAGAAGAAGAAACTAAGTTAGCGCTTTCTATCTTTTCTTGTTTCAATCTTTCTTCCTCTTGTACACACTGAGCAATGAGCTCATTAAGAGTCCATTTTTCCTTTTGAGTATTATAACTTATCTTAAAAGGGCTGAATTGTGTAGGAAGAGAGATTAAGACTAGATGCACAAGAATGTCATCAGATAATTCTAACTTTAATGCTCTTAGTCTTTTAACAAGATTAGACATTTTCATAATGTACTCTCTTATGTTTCATTTTCCTTTATACCGCATTTTAGTAAGTTTACTAAGAATAGTACTTATTTCAACCTTTTTAGAGCCTACAAAACGGTATGTTATTTGGCTTATGAATTTCTTAACATTTTCTTCCTCATGCATTGCACCCCTGATGGTATCTAGAATTAAGTGCTTCATGATCATAAGACTCATGCAATTTTAACGCTCCCACTTTTCAAAATTTGTCCTTTGTTCAGTAGTACTTTCCGCAGTAAGGGCAGGAGGGCGTTCAGTCCGAATCGCATAGTATAGATCCTTATACCCAAGAATAATAGTAATGTGCTTTTTCTATTTCTTAAAGTTAGAGACATTAAGCACTGAAATGTTATTCAAATTGACGGATATAAAAAAATATTAACTGAAAAAAGAACAAAAAATAATAAGCTCATAATTAGTAACAGCATATGATGGGCCCTTTATAAGATACCTAAAATAACATCATAATTTAGTCTTTGGACAGAAATTATAATTTGTAAACAGTACTCTTAAAATTATAGTTAATAAATATTGATAATAAATTCTGCCAATAATAAGCCTTTCTTTGGACCGACTTACTATATGCATGAATGATTTCAAAATTATCACATATTTATAACTATATCTTTAAAGTCCGGCCAGAAATAACAATCTTCCTTTGGGCCGATTATTTTTCACATAGACTATAAGAATTCTTTAGCATTATTCAATTAATTTTAAATTAAATAAATTGATTTAATAGAGGTCACTTTGATGACATATTATTTCAATTTAATTTAATTTTGAATTAATGAATAATTATATCAGAATGAGGAATATTTAATTATTTGATTAATAAATACAAAACTGTAATAATAATCTTGTATATGTCAAAATGAATTGATAAGACATCAATTCCATCAATTCTGAGGATGGTTATAATTATAGCCATGCATTAAATCCAAACAATCAATCAATTAAATAAATAACATGAATTTGGCACTAATGAATATAATTGCCATTAATCAACAATTGCATCTTGATAAGAACTTGTAGAAATTCATAACAGTTATGATTAATAACAACAAAACTGTATTTCTAATTATGTAGATGTCAGGATGCATTAAAAAAAAAGCATTAAATATTCAAACGAAAGATTGTGACGTTTGGATAGAGGCAATGCAATTTGAATAAAAGGATGATAAAATTGTAATGCTTTACACAATTAAAACCAATGAGTGTGACTTTTCATATTACGATAACCGCTCAGAAAAATAACAGTCAATTACTCAATTCATCGTCTTCAAGAAAAAAGACTGAATAAATTTGATAATGAATAATGAAGAATCAACAAACAACTTCGCATAAAATTTTTTGAATTTCTCTGATTTCTTAAAACTAACTGAATATCTTAAACAAATTAGTTTTGAAAATTTTGGCAACTAATTTACAGAGAGAAAAACAGAATCTCTGCAAATGAAAAAAAAATCTCAAATGACGATTTCTATTGATCGAAAAACTCAAACAATTAATGAAGCAATCAGTGAAAATAATTTCTCGTTGATTCAACATGACAACTAGGCTCTGATACCACTTGTTAAGATTTAAATGGAGACACAAAAATAAATTTGATCGTCTCCGAAAGACATGGTAAATTATCGAGAATATTTTCGGAAGCGTACTTGAATCCATTGAAATTCAGAATTGAGGGTTTCGGTCTTCCACATTTAGAGTGGTGTTCTCCAAGATAGCGAGAGACCCCTTCTTTTCACTCTAGATGAGAAGTGAAGGAAATGAGAACTTAACCGCTTAAACTGTGGACTATGACCTTTTTATACTTTAAGTGTATTTATTTTATTTCAGCCCATCATTAAAAAAAAAAAAAATA
>NW_021359265.1:0-297 GCF_001605985.2 Dendrobium catenatum | reverse complement strand
GTTTAACTTATATGCACCATAGTCTGAAATAGGAAAATATTAATCTACTTAACTCGAAATTAAGGGTGGGTCTATAAATACTCTCGTAATTGCTAAACACTTAGTGTTCTCTTGCCTTACTTTCCCAAGGATGCAAACCAGCCAAAAGGGAAAAGCTACCATGGAATCTAAATTCTTTTATCCCATTAAATTTTAGATTGGTTTGTCCTCTTCTGTTAAAGAGATGTCTAAATCTCAGTGAATGAACAAGAATCACCCTATGGGATGTACAATTAAGATGCAAAAAGTAATAAAAGA
>NW_021359264.1:0-269 GCF_001605985.2 Dendrobium catenatum | reverse complement strand
GGTTTTTTTTTTTTTTTTCTCAAGAAGAAGAAGAAGAAGATGACGAGTTGTATGGATGTTTTGCTGATAAATTTAATTATTTCATGTAAAATATAGAATCTTTTAGTTCCCATTTCAGTTGATTTAACTCAAGTAGAAGTAAGTCAAGTATGTAGATCCAATTTTAAGGGTGATTTACTGGCAAGATTTAATGAGGATTCAACCAAAATTTATCTTAAATCTTGCTAAAAAGTTTTTTTTTTTAATGCTTGTCATTCCTTATTCCGACT
>NW_021359263.1:0-299 GCF_001605985.2 Dendrobium catenatum | reverse complement strand
AAGGACTGTAGTCGGTGTGCGACGTAAGTCGGAAAGACCATAGTCAGTGGGCGATAGAGGTTGGAAGGATTGTAATCGGTGGGCGACATAAGTCGGAAGGACCATTGTCGGCGGGCGATGGAGGCCGGAAGGACTGTAGTTGGTGGGTGACGTTAGTCAGAAGGACTGTTGTCGGCGGACGACGGAGGCCAGAAGGACTATAGTCGGCGGGCGACGTTAATTAGAAGGACCATTGTCTGACGACAAAGGTCAAAAAGACAGCGTCAGGTAGACATCCAGCAATGGAGAGAAATCCAGCA
>NW_021359262.1:0-612 GCF_001605985.2 Dendrobium catenatum | reverse complement strand
AATTATTCAACATGTCCTTAGAACCTCTGTAATACCCAAAGCTGGTGATTGGGTCAAGGTGACCCCAACTTTATCTGTCACTACCTATCTTACCATGTCCAACACCAAATTTAATTAGGTAGATTTGATTATTGACTATATTTGTCATATGATTTTTGTTCGCTTACCTACTACTCGTCGAAAAAAAATCTAGCCCTTGGTCACCTTATATGATACATCCTTCAAAATAAATACAAATTAACCTATCCTGGTTAACCCGATAATCTTCCAATCTTTTATACGGTTGCCTCCTTCCATATTCTTTTCCATCAGGGACAAGAGCCTGACGAACCTGACTTTGATGATGAAGAAGGAGAAGCTGCCCCCGCAGTAGCTCATGCTCGTCCACGACGACATGCAATACCCCGAGCTCCTGCACCAGCTTATCCTCATGATGATTTGGTCGAACATTTTGACCAACTTTAGACTCATATCGATATGCACATACAAGAGCAACATCAGCAACACAAGACCGACATGCAATGGTTTGGGGAATGCTTCACTGTGATTGATCAACGATTTGACACAATCCTTCACTATTTTCTGCCAAACCCACCTCTATCTCCAAGTGAT
>NW_021359261.1:0-357 GCF_001605985.2 Dendrobium catenatum | reverse complement strand
ATTGAATATAATTTTCTACAATCACCTTTGTGACTTCCTTTGAGAAAAGCCCATGTAAGTATATGTGTTTAATATTTTCTATTTTGAGTTTAATTATGTATATTTATATTCTACTTTCACAGGAGGAATATATACTGCTTCGAGAGAGTCATGCTGTATCAGGTGAGGGCTCTTATGGCGGCTCTGTGGAGTTTTCTGAGTACCGCATGTGGTCGCAAGCCGTTGGAGGAATGCAACATAGCAGAGTTTATGGTTTAGGTTCATAAGCTCAGGCGTACTAGGGGATGACCTCCTCTACTGCATCCAGCTTCACATCCAATTCATATGAGTCCTTACATGCTCAACAAATAACTGCCC
>NW_021359260.1:0-323 GCF_001605985.2 Dendrobium catenatum | reverse complement strand
ACTGCCATACAACCAAACCAATTAGATTTAGGGAAATAAAAGGCCAGCAGCCACCAAACAGCAGCCCCAAAATCGGTTCAGGAAACAAGAGAAAAAAGGCCACGGAAAAGCCAACCAGCAGCCACCAAACAGCAATCCCAAAACCAACATACATCAGCCCTTAAATCAGTACAGAAAACAAGGGAAAAAGGGCCACGGGAAACCAGCCAGCAGCCACGGGAAACAAAGGGCCAAGGCACGGGAAAACCAACCAGCATAGGAAAAATAGCCAGGGCCACGGGAACAGCAAAAGCCCAAGAGAAACCGAGGGGGCAAGGAGGAAA
>NW_021359259.1:0-278 GCF_001605985.2 Dendrobium catenatum | reverse complement strand
GCTATAACCTGTTCGTAGAAATAAAACTTCTTTTTTTCTTACATGCTGTGGAAGCTATAGTGAAGGTGCTTTCACAATCTGCGTTTCAATCACTTATCAGAGATCATTAGACGATTTCATGGTATTTGTCTTTTGTGAGGTACTAACTACTAAAATTGAAAAGGAGTTTGATGCTATCATTAACAACTGGTGAGCTACAGGGATAATCATTAAACCCATCCCATTCTTTCATTCATTACAAAATACATTTTTTAATTTTAGATATGGTATCTACAACA
>NW_021359258.1:0-523 GCF_001605985.2 Dendrobium catenatum | reverse complement strand
GTAGTATCGTCTGGTAGTTCTGGAGCGTGCATTCACTATGGTAGACGACATGCAGGTCGGTGCTACCTATTGACGGGGCAGTGCTTTCACTGTGGACAACAGCAAGGGCACAGAGCAGCAGATTGTCCTCAGAAGGGATTGGGTGGAAGGACTGATTCTGGCATGGGTACAGGACAGTAGAGGACTGTTGGCTCGAGAGCTTACAGTGAGAGATCAGGGAATCGGATGGATGATAGAGCTGTCAGAGATCAGAGAGAGACAGTTGCGCCACGACCTCCTGCACTTCCTCCAGTGGTGCCACGTGTTTATAGTCTACAGCATCATGCAGATCAACAACGCTCAGAAAGTTCTACTGGTAAGATTGATTTGACCAACCGATTTGATATTAACAGTTGATTATGCATATTGACATGTGATTGATTGCATTGTGTGTTTTGTATGAATTTCGACGAGATTTGATTTGGATTTGGATCGATTTGTTTTGCATTGTTTTTGTCTCGTACCTGTAGGGAAATGTCGGGAC
>NW_021359257.1:0-227 GCF_001605985.2 Dendrobium catenatum | reverse complement strand
GATAACGCACTTCATGACACCATCTAATTTTCATTTCTTATTGGTTTGAATTTTTTCTTTCCTTAGGATATGACATGCTAGTGGTGAATAACGTCCTTTGTGGCACCATCCTAGTTTATTTAAGTTTTCTTTTTATTTTTATTAGGATTTTTCCTTTCCATATGATTATATGTGCAAGCGGTCGATAATACCCTACAAGGCACCATCCAAGTTTAATCCAGTTTTTG
>NW_021359256.1:0-206 GCF_001605985.2 Dendrobium catenatum | reverse complement strand
CCTATCCATAGATTCATCAATGTCTTCTGCCTTGCTTTCTTCAATGTTTTTTGTCTTTTTTCATTTTTTGACAGACTCAAAAAAGACTAAAAAATTACAAGACTCACAGAAAGACTCAAAAGACTCAACCTAAACTTAGACTTACAATAAGACTCGACAAACTAAAACAAAACTCGACAGACTCAGACTTAACAACTCAATTTGAC
>NW_021359255.1:0-269 GCF_001605985.2 Dendrobium catenatum | reverse complement strand
GTGTAAGTTTGAGCGACTTCTTCTTCTTCTTCTTCTTTTTAAGCTCTGTCATCATTACTTATCTAAAAGTTTTGCTTATTGGAATTCTGCGGTCGATGGTTTGGGTAATTTATTGATTGGAATTAAATCACCAATTTTGTGTTTTTTTCATCCGTGATTAGTTTCTTCTTAAATGACGAGTTTTTTTATCTGTAGCTGTTGCGCTTTCTGCTAGTCATCTGTTTGCTGTATGGCGTGAATGGAAGTTGCCGCCATCTGTTACTTTGTTG
>NW_021359254.1:0-211 GCF_001605985.2 Dendrobium catenatum | reverse complement strand
ATCGGCCGGGATGATCGTGAGATCGGCCGGGACGATTGTGAGATTGGCCGGGACGATCAAGCTAAATTTCAATCGTCCAGGAGTCCATCCAGGGCGATGCTTTGACCGATCTGATGGGATTTGTACTGATCGGCCAGGCTGATGACCATATCGGCCTAGACGATAAACTCGGCTACTTGCAATTAATGAGCTCCTTTGAAGCTCTTCTATT
>NW_021359253.1:0-1344 GCF_001605985.2 Dendrobium catenatum | reverse complement strand
GTCTAAACAGCGCAGCCACATGTGATCGAAGGACCGATGGTACAACAAATTGTTGACCAATGCATAAGATAGGGCACGTTTCCTAATCTAGTTGGAGAGTGATTTATCCTGAGGAAGCTTCCCTTCTTTAAGTTAGTCAATTAAGGGTCGTCTCCAATCGCCTTCTTCGTCGGTTGTCGAAGAGGCAGAAAGGATCTGAAGAGGAGTCTTAATAATGTGTTCCAAATCTATAGGAGAGAGGGCATTACGACCCTGAATCTCTATAGGGATGGAATCCTCCTCGGGACATGCAAATTTCTTTGCAAGTTTTGCTAAGGCATCCGCTGTGGAATTACCTCCATGGGGAACCCTATACGAAGTGGCAGTAGGAATTTGTTCCAACAAGTGAAGTGTGTACTAGTGGTACCTTAGGAGATTAGGATTCAAGACATTATAAGTTCCAGCCACTTGGTTAATCACCAACTGGGAATCTCCAAAGATCTTAATCTCTTTAATTTCCATTAGAATTGCAAGTTCCAAACCGGTTATCAGAGCTTCGTATTCAGCTTCGTTATTTGTGCAGGGCTCCGATAAATGATAGGAAAAATGCATCATTCCTTTTTTCGGTGTTATGAAAATTAGATCGACTCCGGCCTTTCCAGGAATTACAGATTGTTGGGTTGAATTCCTACGAGAGGATGTTGCTCCATCAAAATACAATTCTCATATGGCCTCGCCAGATTCCCTCAAACTCATGATTTGTTCGTCGGGTAGATCATCGTTTAGAGGGGAATCTGCCGGCAGCGGGTGTGCTGCCAGAAAATTGGCAACGATTTGTCCTTTCACAGCACGGAGGGGAGTGAAAGTAATCTCAAATTACAGTAATATCATAGACCAACGGGATAAACGTCCTAACAATATAGGTCGGGTCATAAAATATTGCAAAGGATTAACTCTTGAAATCAAGCTGATTGAGTGGGACAGCATGTAGTGCCTCAGTTTCTGAGCTGCAAAAACTAAAGCAAGACAATGCTTCTCAATTGATGGGCATCGAATTTCAGTAGGAAGAAGTCTTCGACTAAGGTAATAGGGAGCATTCTCTTTCTCTTCGTCGTTGACTTGAGCCAATAGGGCGCCTAAAGACTCATCTAAGCTGAGGTGTAGAGAATTAATGGCTTTCCCAGAATTGGAGCTGCCAAAACTGGCGGATTAGAAAGGTATTGTTTAATGTCATCGAAAGCATTTTGGCACTTCTCGTCCCATACAAATTTAACATCTTTTTTCACAAGGATAGAAAAGGGTTGACATCTCCTGGAAAGATTAGAAAAAAACCTCCTTATATACGCCAATCTACCTTGTAGAGAC
>NW_021359252.1:0-260 GCF_001605985.2 Dendrobium catenatum | reverse complement strand
GATGTTCTATCTTGCTTGCATATACATATGACACTAATATGCATGATAAATGATACGATATGATATGCATATGATAAATAATATGACTAATACAAACATGCGATATTCCTGATAATTTTTATAAAAAGCATATCATACACAGAAAATATATCATATACAAGTTGCATTGTTTGCAGTTGTAGGTTCTTATAACTTACGGTTGTTAGCTCCTTTTGTGGTTTTGCATGTTTTTATGATTGGAGTGAGGCAGATCATGATTC
>NW_021359251.1:0-543 GCF_001605985.2 Dendrobium catenatum | reverse complement strand
AGCTCGTGAGTCGGCTTTACTTGGTTGCACCCCAACCCGTGGCAGATATTTATGTCTTCTAAGTTCAAAAGGTCATGTTCTTTGCATTCTTAATTTTAATCTTATAGGTCCTCTTGACACCAGTAATGAGACAACAAACATAACTATTTTAATTTAGGCCCCCTGAATAAAATTTCTGGCTCTGCCACTGACCATGACGACATTGGAAAATAGATATTCCCCAAAAATAGAAATGATGAAATCAAGTATAAAAAACCTTAGAAGAAAGAGCAGAAAAATTCTGTAAAATCATAAAAAATCGCCCAAAAAATAGAATTAGATCTTAAATTTTATGTTTACATCTTTTGTCCAACACCTCCACGTCACTTCATCGTGATCAACCACTACATTATCCTTCATAATTTTATTTTTTACTAAAAATTGTTAACCATCATCTTCCGACGAGTAGAAAATTAGAGCTTAAAATGGGGTAAAGAAGCTCACCTCTAGATTCAATTTGTCCGACAAGAACAATTATTACGTCCTTTGACCGAATGGTTTTAT
>NW_021359250.1:0-244 GCF_001605985.2 Dendrobium catenatum | reverse complement strand
ATGAATTAATGGAAGAAAACGATTCTGGCTACTTTTGGTCTTTGGCTCCTTCTAGTTTTACTTTCTCTAGCACTCGTTCTTCTTCTATTTTATTTATTTCTGATGACGATGTTGATCCTTCTTTTGGAGAAGAGTTTGAGTGTAAGGAAGAGCCTGTGTTTGCTATTCCTAAAGGAGGTTGTTACATGGATTCAGAAGATGAATCCGAGTCACTTTTTGTTGAACCAACACAAGCCATGTCACC
>NW_021359249.1:0-964 GCF_001605985.2 Dendrobium catenatum | reverse complement strand
AATATATTTAGATAGACAAGAATAAATAAATTATTATTTAGTAGGTTCGAATTCGCTTTCAGCTAGCTTAATAAATGAGCTTCAAATTATTGAATAATTGAAAAGAATTTTAATTCATCCAAACCTGAATATTCTTGAGTTGGGTCATTAATGTGCTTCACGTTACTAAAATGTGATGCCTTGGTATAATATGAACATAATAATAGTATAAATAAAGGTTAGTTGGGGTTAGTTGTTATCATTAACTAAGGCTTCGTTTGGGACGGCATTCTTATTGCTTCATAAAGCAATTTTTTAGCACAAAATTTTATTTTTTGAACTATAAAGCTGTTTTAAGAAGCAGTAAACAAGCTGCCCCAAACAAAGCCTAAATCTCTAATATGTGAAACAAATTTTGTCAATATGGTTGACACCTTCGCTCTCAATTATAAGATCTGGAGTTTTATGTGTATACAACACACAAACAAAGATCATTCATTTTTGTGTTACATATATTCTTTGATTTCTATTCTAGAGATGTCAGGCACTAATTTCAATAGACATAGTTGTAATAAAATTTCTCTATATTCATCTAATATTTGCATGAGATATTGAACCCACTTTATATCCACGTATTTTAATATACTGCAATTTTTTTATAATGTTGGTTGTAAAGTTGTGAGGAAAATAAACTTTTAAAACCTGCTATAAAAAGTAGCATTACAGCTAAAAAAATTTATTAAAAAAAACTAGAAATGAGTTACCAAATAGAAACTATGGTTGTAGTTAGAAAAAAAAAATAGCATGTACGTTAACACAAACAACCCCTTAATGAAAAAATATAAAATATTTTATCCTTTAAAGAATACCATGCGCATCACACCAATGTTACCTTAACATAAAAAAATATGAGATCTGCATCCTATTTGGCACTTTATCAATAGTTTGTATGTTCTATTCATTTTATAAATTATGTGAGATAGAT
>NW_021359248.1:0-342 GCF_001605985.2 Dendrobium catenatum | reverse complement strand
GGTGACATATTTAATTCCTTAATCCTAATTCAATTTCCATTAAATAATTCATTAGGTATAGTTAATGTCTACTATATTGTATCAATATATTCCCTAATTGTGGACAAGGGCATTATTTGTGAAAAATAAAATACACTAGTGGAGTCATTTTAAATAGACTAGGTCCTATAGCTTTTCTCTTTAGGGGTTATTCACGTAAAAATATTGATGTCTCTTGCAACTCTTATTTTATTTATTGGTGTTTGATGATCTTCATACTAGGCCAAAATGTTTAATGCTTTATAATAACTATTTTGCATCATATCTGGGAAACAATTCTAAGCTAGGGGCAACCACTACTGC
>NW_021359247.1:0-372 GCF_001605985.2 Dendrobium catenatum | reverse complement strand
AGCGGGTAGCTTTTGTTCTAGCTTGATTCGGACGCAGATTCTGGCGAATTCCCTTCTACCCCAACTGAACATGTTGCCATCTAACATCATTGGTTTGGCAACTGCAGCTGCTATCCTTGCTATGTTTTTTTCATCCCAGCATTGTAGTGGTAACTACGGCATTCGCATCCAAATCGGAGAGGTAAGACCTTCCATAGATAACGGGGAGAACTCCGGTATCCATTTCTCCATACCAATTTTATGCTCCTTCACAAACCATGGTCCTCCCATTAGAACTCCTTCCAAGGCTTCAACTATTTTGAAAGAGCACAGGAACCACCCTTTCCCAAGAGTCATGAAATGGAAATTGTCAAAACGAGCCCACTGTCTTCT
>NW_021359246.1:0-1914 GCF_001605985.2 Dendrobium catenatum | reverse complement strand
TTTTCGGGTCAGATTTTTAGGTCGGTCCAATATTGAGAGGTTTATACAAAATACACTTTTAATCCAATTTCAACTTTTATTCTTACTACTTTCTACATCAGCTTTTTAATACAAATTTTTTTTTTTTAAAGCAATAAAAAAATAGTGATGAAAAGTTGTCCCAAATGAAGTCGTCATATATCATATAATTCTTTTAAGATAGATTATTGGCTATCAAAAAGTTTCTATGATGTTATTTTTTTTCATTTATAGCAAAGAGATGGTAATCACTTAGCCATTCGGGTAACCTATATTAATGACCGGTGGGTCATCTATATTAAATGAAATCAATTGAGTTCTTCATTATATGAAAGATAAAGGTGGGAAATGTTTATTCCTTTTTGCTTTTTTCTTCTCTTACTTCATATGGTTATGCTAAGTCCAATATAAGAGATTGTTCTACTTTATCATATTAGGTTCTAGTTCTATTTCTTGGAAAATAAATAAATAATCAAACTTTTATTTGGGACTGCTTTCTTACTGCTTCTTAAAGAAATAACCAACCTTTGAAATAGTCGATTCTCCTCTTTTTTTTTTTTAAGAAGTAGAATTTTATTCATCTGTCACATTATGCTTCGTTTGGGACTGCTTTCTTACTGCTTCTTAAAGCAGATTTTTAGTATAAATATTTGTTAAATAAATTTTTTGTACTATAAAATTGCTTTAAAAAAGAATAAAAAAGTTGTTCCAAACGAGACCTTACTCTTTTGTTGTAATGATTATGATATCATATATTATATTATCATATCATTCATATTTTTCAGACATCCAAAAATATCAGGGCAAATGATGCGTCGCCATAAAATCTATCTGATCAATCTTTATGCAAATTGGAATTAAAAACTCGCATGATTAAATTCAAGACCGGTTAAACTCTAATTTTAGTAAAGTTAAAGTGGAACTAAACGTCACGATGAGACAAACCCAATGTCACCAAAAGTCTTACGATCTTATTTCAAATAAGCCCAAGTCAAGCACCTTAAAATTTTATAAATCTATCATTATATATTTAGCTCAGTTTGACTGTAAGCTCGCTGAAATCGAAGTTCGGATGCTCCCGGATTTAATTTTTGAAGTCTCCAACTAGCTTTTGCCTCGAGATTCGTGTCTGATCAAGCTAATTTTGTGACGACGTATCAATATATATTGAAATTACACTTCATAAAATACATGAAAATATTTATTCATAAAGATGTTTACCAAAGGTTAATTACATAAATCTCAAATTAATTTTATTTGTAATTTAGCTAATTGAATTTGTCAAGTTAGCTTATTTACCATCAAGCATTTATATCCATCATATAAATGCATTTGTATCTAACAAAGTATTTATATTACCAAACATTATATTTATACAAAAAAATATATAATTGTAGCTTTTGATTTCCTCAATACATAAAAAAGTCAATTAATAAAAAGTATTTATAATTTGAGCTTAATTATATTTGATTAACTTGTTAGCTTGTGATTAAAGTTAATTATCTTTTAATCGAGTTAATTAGCTTTAATATAAGCTTAATTAGAGGTATTTGATTGAACAATAGTTAATCTAACTAATCACTCAAGTCCATCAAGCTAAGCCAAACTATTTAATAGTTAGGCTTCGTTAGGGACAGTTTTTTCTGCTGCTTTCTGAAACAACTTTTTAGTACAATTATTTTTTTTTTTTTCAAAAAAATTATATTAAAAAATTATTTTAGAAAGTAGTAAGAAAGTCATGGTTTTGTTTGGGACAACTTTCTTAATACTTTTCAAAACAATTTTTTAGATAAAAATTTCTTAAATTAAAAATTTTTGTACTAAAAAGTTGTTTTAGAAAGCAACGAAAAAGTTGTCCCAAACAAAGCTTTAGGCTTCGTTTGGGACGGCTTTCTT
>NW_021359245.1:0-1690 GCF_001605985.2 Dendrobium catenatum | reverse complement strand
TGCATCATATAGACTTCATTAGTCAGGGCCATATTAAGGCTTGATTTGATTATTCAGTGACAGTTATTATATATTAGGAACTCGTAAAGGGCCCCATGTTATCGTATTATCAGTAAAACAGATACTAGTGGTAGTGCAAATGTTATCTTCTAGATGTTTGAATAGTTTACATATAGCTACTTAGCTCATTGTCTCGCATCTAATCTTTTAAGTATCATTATCGAGTGAGAGTGAATAGTGAGTTTGTAATATATAGATGATTCGTGGTTGAGATTTAACGTCTAATTAATTTTTAATAATTTCAAGACTATAATCGATATGCCAATGTTCTTAAATACTTATACATAAACTGTTTATAATGCAACGTATCTTAGATCCGGACTGGAACTGGATATACAAAAGTCTCAAGCATCACTTATACCAGTTATCTAATCATCGAATCTCTTAGGTGTACTCAAACGAAACATGGTCTTCAATTTGATTGCTCCTATTTATTATTTGATTAATTATAAGTTTTAGGGCATTACGAAATGTCATAGTGAGTTAAATCTCACTTTCCTTCCTTTTGTTGTAAATCCTATTCGTATTTACTAGATTTGGCTGAAGATACGAGCAAAAGGGAAGGAATATGGATACCTTCAATGCTAGTAAATTTGCTTTTGATTGATATATTTATAATATCTGATATGATAGGAAGGGACAGTCGTCGAATGAGTAAAGTTGGACATCCACTAAGGAATCAAAGGAGTGACACGGGCAATCTCTACACCTCCTGGAAAGCAAAAGCCTGACATAAATGATGGAGCCGAGGAAGCAACTTGCATGATCTCTACTCTCCTGCAAGGCATTGAAGTCAAACATCAATGAGGAGTCGAAGGTGCGACACATATAATCTCTATCTCCTATGAAGCATCGAAGTTGGATAATAAAAAGAAGTCGAAGGATCAACACGTGCAATCTCTATCTCCTATGAAGCAATGAAGTATAACAATGGCGAAGGAGCCTAAGAAGATACCATGCAATCTCTTTACATCTTGCGAAGCAACAAAATCAAACAACAATGATGAAAAGAGAAGATGAATGGCAAACCCTAAGCCCCTCTTGTCTTTGCTTCCAACCAAATAGAAGAATAGCAAAATGATCTAAAATGAGCAGTCTTTGGGAGGATTTGTACCATGTGGGAAGTTAGAGAAGCAAAGCAAAGCAAAGCAAAGCATAATTTTGGCTATCAACGGCTAACGGTGGGGTTGGCTTGGAGGCAGGTTTATTACTTTACTTCTTTTTTTGTTTCTATTTTTTTATTTTATAGTCAACAGTTGATACGAACTTCGACAAAAAGTATCATATAATACAATCATGTGTTCATATAATATGAAGTGCAATTATTATCATACTAACTGATTTAAAATCATCCCAATCTAGTTTGACATGTGGATTATATAGTATGAAGAGCTGTATCGTATAGTATGATTGACAATAAATTCAAACCAAATAGATTGATTGCCTCAATGATTAGTGACACATGTATCGTACAGTATGAAAAGAGGTATCGTATAGTTTGATGTGAATATTTTATTGATTTGATCTGATCTGAACCATTGATTTCAATGTGGGGTTGTGATCTATATATATCATAAAATACAAATGTGGATCGTATAGTCTGATATAAAAAAGATTTGTAAGATTTAGT
>NW_021359244.1:0-392 GCF_001605985.2 Dendrobium catenatum | reverse complement strand
CAAAACTTAATGTGTGATAGTTTTTTAGGTTATTTTTGATACAAAAGTCAATAAAAGGTACTTTTTTAGAAGGCAAAAATGCAATTTTTTTGTTTATAATAAAAAAATAAAAAAGTTTTTTTTTTTGCATGAAAAAGTGCCACAATTTTTTTTAAAGAAAATAACTTTTAAAAAAAATCTGATAAAGAAAAAAAAATATAATTTGCCTCATTAATTAGTTAGCCTAAAACACTCTTATTTTAAATAATTGTTCCATGAATATGATATTCCTCAAATAAGCACCACTTCTATTCATTATTGCCTTCTTCTAATCATTTGATTACGGAAAGGGTCATTATCTTAATTATGTTTGACAAAGAAAAACTTTCATAAACAACCTCGCAATTTCAACA
>NW_021359243.1:0-201 GCF_001605985.2 Dendrobium catenatum | reverse complement strand
ACTAATCGAAGAAGTCCCCGTGCCTAATCAGGAACCGAAAATTCAGTGGCGGCGCCGCTCGGAGATCCGAGTATTAGAAGAAGAAGAAAATATGCCAGGGGGAGACAACATTGAAGAAGAGGAATTCCTTGAAGAGGATGAAAATATACAAGAATACCTCGAAGGGGATGAAGACATTAAAGAAAATATTGAGGAATTTAT
>NW_021359242.1:0-208 GCF_001605985.2 Dendrobium catenatum | reverse complement strand
GTATCAAGGACCAATCCTCAAAAAATTTCTGACAACAGCCATCCATATAGCACAAATAAGACTGATTAACAAATAATCAAAATTCCCTAACCAACCAATCTACCACAGCTAAAAATCCAAACTAAAGAAACAAAACTATAAGACTTGCTCCAGGATTACAAAAGATTATAGAGCATCCTTTCCATAAATTTGATTAGCCCTTGGTAAA
>NW_021359241.1:0-217 GCF_001605985.2 Dendrobium catenatum | reverse complement strand
TGTAGCTGAGAGTAGGCGCTTGAGTAGGCTTGGGTACTTTGGAGGAAAGAGGAGGAAACTCCTCAGGAGGAGGAGAAGAGCGGTTGGCCATCACTCCTCCGGCAAAGCCGGAAGAGGGGAAGGAGAAAGGAGCACCAGAAGTCACGGCGGCTGGGGAAGAAGGAAACCCTAGCACCGCGAGTGCTTATCCTGAGACAATTCCTATTACCATCTTAGG
>NW_021359240.1:0-542 GCF_001605985.2 Dendrobium catenatum | reverse complement strand
TTTCGGCGAAAAAGTTTTCACCGGTAAAACACACGTCTGAAAAAATTTTCGGCGAAGAAAACTATCGGATTTTCCAGCGGATTATTTCCACCGAAAATTTGTCCGATCGCGTGCCGGCGGAAAAGTCGCATGAACAATTAAAAAGAAAATTTCAAAACTTGTCGTCCCAGCCCAAACGCTAGCATGCCTGCAAGCCCATGCCTAAGCCCACATGCTCCACACCGCTTATGCTGCCAGCAACATGAGTTGTGCTGCCCGCTAGCCTAGCCCAGTCTGCACCAACCTGATTCGCTTGCGTTGTCGATCTGCGCTTTGGCCCGCCACGCGTGCGCACAAGACTGGGTTCGAGCTCTGCTCCCCTGCATTTGCTCGCGAAATTTCTGCATGCCCACCAACCATCACTCCATTTATGCAGAATTGATCAAAACTTTGTTTTTTTTTATATATTTTTTTATAACTTATTGAATATTACAAGTAATTACTAATATGTCTTATTATTTAAATGTTTAAACTTTCTTATTATTTTAGTTTGATATTATTTA
>NW_021359239.1:0-318 GCF_001605985.2 Dendrobium catenatum | reverse complement strand
AACACATTAGTGTTCAAGTTTGTTTATTTAAGAATCGAGAATATAAAATATCGTTCAAGTTTGTTTGTTTAGTTAATTAAACGATCACAAACGAGTTTTAATCGAACCGAACAACGAGTAGCTCGTCGAACGTTTGGTTCGCTTGCAGCCCTACTTTGAGGGGGTCAAGGGGTGTGAGGGGATTCAGACAGCCTAAGTACATTCCAGCCCCTCTTTCTAAACTATTTCTGCCATTAGCCCATGCATCACTCCCTTTCTCTGTCACCTTTGTTATTATCTTTAGCAAAAAGTAGGATAACTGTATCAGAATTAGATGAT
>NW_021359238.1:0-238 GCF_001605985.2 Dendrobium catenatum | reverse complement strand
GGACGATATTGGCAATCCAGTCAGCATATTTTTCTTCTCGGATAAAGCCGGCCTCTATGAGTTTCTTCGTTTCTGCGATCACCTGTTCTTCGATTTCCAATCTCATTCTTCTTGGAGCTTGTTTGACGGGTGCTACATCTGGTTTGATTGCTAATTTGTGAACCGCTACATCAGGGGATAAGCCAGGCATCTCAGCATAGGTCCAGGCAAAGCAGTCCCTGAATTCACAGAGAAGTTC
>NW_021359237.1:0-258 GCF_001605985.2 Dendrobium catenatum | reverse complement strand
ACTGTTGCAAGAGTTGTATCTCTCTTTGTAAATATGCAATTACCAGTTCTTGGACAGTACGTTGTTGATTTTGGCGAGGAGGCATCTTGCCAGCTTTAATACATGCTAAGCCTGGCTCCACAACGCTCTCTCGTCAAACCGACAATCCACCACTTGAATCCTAAGATTCAAGATACAACCAAATCTCAAACAGATCGGCCTGGACGATACTTGTATCGGCTAAGACGATAATCTCAATTCAGAAAGAATCAACCGCCA
>NW_021359236.1:0-427 GCF_001605985.2 Dendrobium catenatum | reverse complement strand
TAATTAAGGATGATTGATATGATCATATCATCCTGGAAGATCGCAGGATCGACCAGGACGATCAAGTCAAAAACCTTAAGTTACTTCAGGACGCGAAATATCGGCCAGCTTAAAAATAAGGCGATGCTCTGGATGATTTTCCTCTGATTTGAACTGATCGGCCAGGACGATCGTAAGATCGGCCTAGAGGATCAAGCAAATTTACAATCATCCAGGAGTGCATCCAGGGCGATGCTCTGGCCGATCTTCTGGGATTTGTACCGATCGGCCAGGCCGATATCTATATCGACGTCGATGATAAAGTCGGCAACTTGCAATTAATGAGCTCCTTTGAAGCTCTTCTATTTAAGAGCTCATGTTCAACATTTTTGAAGACCTTTGGCTGCTACGTTGACCTGAGAAGTCCTTGAGGAGAGAAAGAGAGAGT
>NW_021359235.1:0-330 GCF_001605985.2 Dendrobium catenatum | reverse complement strand
GGAGAGATGGTTAAAAAGCTTTTAGGATCTCCATTGGTTTCCAAATGTGCATTTCATTGGGTTTCATTCAGCCATCTCAAGGAAAGACCATGGAAGATATTGGAGGAAGGTATTTTGATGTTTTAGTAAAAAAAATTTTATTTGACAAGGTCGGAGGTCACTACAAGATGCATGATTTAATACGTGAGTCAGCATCTAAATTTTTTGCACAGGAATGCGTTGAAGTGGTAAAGTCATCTTTCGAAATTTCTGAGACTATTCGACACTTGTCTGTTCTAAATGCAAATCGAGACATCTTAAGAATGATTGAGAAGTTGAAACATTTGCATT
>NW_021359234.1:0-713 GCF_001605985.2 Dendrobium catenatum | reverse complement strand
TTGTAAAACCCCTCAAAAGTTTATTTTTGTGAGTGCTATTAGTCAGGACGAACTGACCTTAGTACTGGATGAACTGAAGAAAATTATGAAAATCTGAATGGTTAGTAAGGGCGAACTGTCTGGACAAACTGAGTAAAAATGCAGGTTCGTCTGGATGAACCTAGGTGCATTGGGACGAACCGTCAGGATGAACTGAACCCGAGAGTTTTGTCTAGGGACGAAATAAATTATAATTAATTTTCATCTGTACGAGAAGGAAAGAGGAAGAAGAAGCTTGGTTTTGGAGGCCGCGGTGTAATTTTCGTCCGACACCGCTGTTGAAAGAATTATTCGTCTCGCAGTAAGGAATCCGAACCCCATTTCTGTTTCGAAGATTTCGAGTTTTGGTATTTTTCTGCTCAGTTTTGTGTTTCTGTTGTCGAAAAACATGTATATCTTTGTATTAATGAAACTTTTACCGCGTAACTTTTGGTATCTTTAAGACATGATGTTTTTACATGATTTGAGTATTTTCTAGAAGAGTTTTACCAGGTATTTTGTATTATGTGGTGTTTTAATCTAATTACGAATTATCTGGATGTCGAAAAATGTTGCTTCATTATAATGAAAGTCTTACAATGATGTTTTATACTATCTGTGATAATTTGGTAAAATTCTGAAATTGTGAATTTTATGAAAATTTCGTATACTGCCGTTATGCCGCAGACGAATTT
>NW_021359233.1:0-274 GCF_001605985.2 Dendrobium catenatum | reverse complement strand
AGTTTAAAAAAAATTGTCATTATTCTTTCTTTGCTTTCAAAAAATTTTTATAACAAAAAATTATTTTACAAAACAGTAAAAAAACCTATCACAAATGAAATTTATATTTCAAAGTAAAAAAAGAAGGTTAACTTTCATAATAATTTTTTTTCTAGAAAGACAAAAAAATTAGATATTTACTATTTGATATATAAAAAATTATATGTAATGCTTAGCCTTAGGTCATTGACTTTTTCTGACCAACTTATTATCATGTATCATAATGATGCCTTTG
>NW_021359232.1:0-592 GCF_001605985.2 Dendrobium catenatum | reverse complement strand
AAGAGCTCTCATAACATAGCGGGGGAAAGAGAATTGCACATTTTTAAATGAATACCCCGAAGACCCTTAAGCGCTCAAGTAGCATGGCAAGAATTGAAGAAATGTTGTCGCAGTGTCATCCGATACCTACATGAAGCACTCACGTAACATTGAGGGGAAGGCTATGTCTCTTGAATTTCCCCCAAACATGGGAAACGCCTAGAGGTTGCCGAATCTTTCAGTGAAATAGGAGTTGGACTTGATTTGAACATTAAATGAATAACAAAGGATCTAAAAAAGACTTGAACAACAGAGAACTTGACTTGATCAACACAGAATTTAAAATGAACGAGGAACTAAAAATTAAATGAATTTGCACATAATTTGAAATTAAGTGAACTACAAATGATTTAAGCATTCGACACTTAAAAAGGAGTCAGATTGAACTTGAACTTAATTCATATAACGGGAGTTTGGACCTTAAACTGATGAGATTGCAATAAAGCCAAAACATAAAGACCTAAAATGGCAAGTTTTATACACTTAAATGAATGTCAACAAGCAATGACAACAGTGGTTAAATTGTGAATGCCGCAACCTTCTTGCGACCAAT
>NW_021359231.1:0-246 GCF_001605985.2 Dendrobium catenatum | reverse complement strand
CCGGACCTAAGATGAAGGTCAGAATTAAACGCCTTGGGTTTTACTGGCCGACGATGATTCGTGATTGTATGGAGCACACTAGGAAGTGCCACCAATGCCAAATTCATAATACTGTTATCCACCAACCTCCTAACCCATTGCACCCCACTGTTTCTTCTTGGCCTTTTAAAAGTTGGGGCACGGATGTCGTGGGTCCTATTGACCCTCCTTCCTCTAAGGGTCATAGATTCATTCTCGCTGCTACTG
>NW_021359230.1:0-355 GCF_001605985.2 Dendrobium catenatum | reverse complement strand
AACACCCTCCACTTTGGATTCAGCCAGAATTCAACCAGCAACAACCTTACCTTACTCCAGAAGAAAGAAAGAAAAAGTGGGAAAAGCTCAATGAGATGATTGGTAAGACATACCCCTTTAAGAAGGAGGCTTTGAAGAAGATCTTCAAAAATCTTCTGAAAAAGCCAGACTTCAAATTGCCTGCACCTAGAAGGCCAGAAGAAGTGGGTAAGTCAGATCAGTTTAATTATTGCCCTTACCATCAGATGTTAGGCCATCAACTTGAAGATTGCATCACTTTTAAAGAATGGCTTGACAGAAATATGAAATTAGGAGCTATAGTGGATCCGGGGCAGGGATCAGCTAAGTGTGTGAC
>NW_021359229.1:0-269 GCF_001605985.2 Dendrobium catenatum | reverse complement strand
TAAATTTAATATTTGTTCTTCTAATTGCAAGCTTTGTTTCAAGTTCTCAAACAATTTCTCTTGCTACTAAGTTTCTCAGTGAGGATCCAAAAATTTTGAAGGATCTAATCGTTAGTTTTCATTCTCATGAGCTAAATATTTACAACTTCGTCCATCTGAATCTCGAATTAGAACACTATTTAGTTTATTTTAGCTATTAATATGATATGTATACATATAATAATGGAAAATGATTAAACCATAGGATGAGCATGAACAAGTTCTTAAAA
>NW_021359228.1:0-422 GCF_001605985.2 Dendrobium catenatum | reverse complement strand
TCTTCCTAAAACATATTATATAATAATTAATCATAATCCTTTTTAGTTGCATTTTTTTTTAAATTCACAAAAGTAAGTCGCCCGTTTAACGTGCCACTTACTAGTACTACATTATCCAATTATTCATACACATAACGGGTAGTTCTCAACAGGGTAAGTCGCCCGTTTAACAGGCGACTTTGACGAGTTTTAAATTTTTTTAAAACATTGATTAATCATTTAATTATAATTAATAAGACACTTAGTTTAAAAAATTTCCCGGACGAGTATCTTTTTTATGACCTGATTACTACATATGAAATATATGTGAAGATCTTTATGATTATACACTATAAGAATAACTTTCATTTATTACAATTCTTGCCCACTTCTTAACTTTTTTTATCATTTAAATGAAATTCATATTTACATTCGAAACCATA
>NW_021359227.1:0-249 GCF_001605985.2 Dendrobium catenatum | reverse complement strand
CTCAAATGCCCTCAAGGGCTACAAGACAGATAACTCCTCACAAGGGTAAAATGGAAAAAACAAAAAATAAACTAAGACAATAATCATAACATCTATATCAAAAGTAGAGACGCTGAATCGTGGCCGTCGATCTGCGGTTTCGCCGGCGATAAACATGTCTGTAGCGTCTGTTGATGTCCTCATCACACTAATATGTGGGATGTGTAAATTCTACAAATCTTGGCAAACAGTGATGGTGAAAGATGAACT
>NW_021359226.1:0-227 GCF_001605985.2 Dendrobium catenatum | reverse complement strand
ACTTGACTAGCATATCCTTTTTAGAAAATATATAAATCAATACATATTCAAATATAATATATCCAATCAAATGCTCATATATTATGTTTCTCTTATGTATAATATATCAAATAAACACATATACTAAAAAAAGGTTTGATGTATAAATTTGAAAAGCATTTATCTTGAATTTTTTATATTAAAATAAATAAAAATAAATCTCAAATATTAATAAAAATTAGGAGCAT
>NW_021359225.1:0-203 GCF_001605985.2 Dendrobium catenatum | reverse complement strand
ATGTATTATTGGAGATCTCAATATCTTCAATAAGGGGAAATGGATGATTGCTACCGTTTATGGAAATAAGGATGTTATGAAAAGAAGAGAACTTTGGAGTAATCTGGATGAGATGTCCAATAGAAAGCTTCCTTTCATTGTTGGGGGATATTTTAATTGCATCTTATCACAAGATGATAAGAGGGGCGGTAGAAAATTTGTTT
>NW_021359224.1:0-260 GCF_001605985.2 Dendrobium catenatum | reverse complement strand
CAGCTTGAGGAATGAGTCAACAAAAGGATAGTTCCGAGGAGGCCGGCTAATGAAATAAAATATCACAAGGCCATTGAAAAGAGGTATTTAGTGTGTTTCACATTCTCAGCTGACTGAGCACACACGAGGCTTGTGAACACAGCACCTCATCATACAAGAAATAGCTAATGCATGAGGTAGAGCCGACAGAAGTCAAGACCTTGAGGCAACCTGAGGTTGACCTCTAGGCAAGGCCATTTGAAGTCGACTCCTGTCCTGTG
>NW_021359223.1:0-204 GCF_001605985.2 Dendrobium catenatum | reverse complement strand
TTTAATTTTAATCGTAACTCCTAGTAGTTTCACATCAATGGTAAAGAGACCTACGATGCTTTTTGGTGCACAATGTTTGCCATTAAAGAGAAGCACAATATTAAGTCAAGTGTTGCAGAGATGAGAATGCTCAGGTGGATGAGTGGCTTTACTCTTAGAGAAAAAATACAAAATGAGCACATATGTGAAAAGGTTGGAGTTGCT
>NW_021359222.1:0-206 GCF_001605985.2 Dendrobium catenatum | reverse complement strand
AACAAACCAGTCTCGAAATACTTCAGTGAACTCTTCACAGGTAATCAAAGAGTTCAGCCTGCCCTGAAATCTGGCTGCCTGCTGGCCTTCCCACCAATGCTCAGCCTCTCCATCCAACAGAAAAACAGCTAACGAAACCTTCCTATCCGCAGGACACTGCATCCCGTCGAAGGTCTTTTCTAATCTCCTCAGCCACTCCTCGGCTG
>NW_021359221.1:0-1592 GCF_001605985.2 Dendrobium catenatum | reverse complement strand
CGTGCCCGATCAAGATGATTTTGCGATGCCGTATCAACCATCATGCTTCAAAATTTTTTTTTAGGAATAACGTTGCTTTCCAGTGATTTTTGCTATAATTGGTTTGGGCATCCATCTATCATCTGTCTAATCACTTCAAATGTCAAAAACAATTAATTATTGCATGCATATACATAATGGTGGTGTTAAGATAAAATATTAGACACACCGTTGCTTAGTTTGTTTGATGGACGAGTAAGGTTGAGAACCCCCAACTCGTACTCGAATTCCCTCGAGCGGCCGCACCGCTTAAGTGGGTCCCAATCAAGTGCGAGCCACGAGGTTTCTGGGATGGGTGCCTCTTTTAGGTCAACCGATGATTACTCATGCCACCAAGCTCCATTTTGGGGGTGGCAGCAGGTGGATACCAGAAATTGATTAAATGATCAAACTTTCATGATCTTAATCATCCCATATTACAATTAGATCGCACAATCAACATTGAAATTCAGATCCGATTTTTTTTGGCAGCATGCCAAGCAATCGGATTCGATTAATTAATATTTTAAAATTTATTTTTAAATAATTTACAACGAGTTCTAGTTCATCATGTTTACAGTTAAATCAGCGGTGTAAATGTGAAAGTGCATGCCACCATTTCATGTAAGCCTTTAGTTACTAGGCTTCTGTTGAATATTATCTATCATGTGCTTTCAGCATAATGTCATTTATAAAACTGGTGATAGGATCACTTCAGCTCAATTATAATCAAGCAGCTCTTATTTAAGCTTAGCTCGTATACAAAATGAATGAGATGAATGGGATATTAATTATCAAATTGAATATGTGCTCTTCAATAAAATTTTTTGAAGTGTGCACATTTGTTTGAATTCATTGATGATATTTATGTCTTGGATGTTTGCTTAATTTTCAATATGTATAAATAAATATTATTGGAAGGCATCAAACTATAATATTTATGAGATTGTTGCATATGCCACCAAAAGATTTCATCAAAATCCACGAGTTTTAGGCCATTGTTGAAAAAAATTTCTAGCTCCGCTATTGTTGATAGCCAATAGCTAGCGATAGGCCGGGGTCAGTGCAGCACCTGGTTTTGATGTTGGTGGCGGTGGTGGAGATTGAGGTCAGAGATAGTAGTAATGCTAGTACTTAATTATAACACTAGATAGGCAGCAACAACTTGCAATAATAATGTATAGAATTTATAATTTATCAAAAAATTAGTAAAGTCTAATATATTTTAAATACATATATTTTTTGTAAAGTTAAAATTCAAATAATTTAAAAATTCCATGTCTATATTTTCTTTTAATTCAAATCAAACATCAACATTCTTAAAACCTCTTTCCACTTTTCACCTTTAATGCTTCAAAATAAACAGCTCCATACAGCTCATCTACCCTTAGCCAATTTCGATAACATTCTTGCGGCAGAGTGTGCTCTGCAAACGGTCCACTTTAGCGGCCTGACCCAGCCGGGCTCATAACTGCCGACCTGCCAGTGACCTGCCTGCCACACATTAAACCCGTGCTCCGGGCCGTTGACACAAAGCCCGAAACCAGGACCCTGACCCGGTCCACCGAGCTCAT
>NW_021359220.1:0-285 GCF_001605985.2 Dendrobium catenatum | reverse complement strand
TCTTTTCCGTAGGATTAGATGTGCTAGTGGTGTATTGTAACGGACCGGTTGGGGACCGGTTCAACCGAACCGGTCACTCGTCCTTAATTAGAAGACGCGACCAGCATGGGTCGCTGTTTCGCGAACAGAAGCAGCGAAGCGGGCGGACGACCGAGTGTGCGAAGAAGCAAAGATTTTGGGGAAATTGCAAAGAACAAGAGAAACGATCGAGATAAAGAAGGAAAAAGGTTTGTAGAATTTTCTTCCGAATTTTTTGTATAAATTCCCTTTGTTTACTTCGTTTAA
>NW_021359219.1:0-265 GCF_001605985.2 Dendrobium catenatum | reverse complement strand
TTTTTGAATAAAAAATAGTTAGCATGTCAACTGAAAGCCAATCCATTAATTACACTAGTTAGAAAACCCGACTCATGGGTCAATTTAAATTTGAATTTTTTAGATGGTGTCCACAAATTAGATCATTTATTGAGAAGAATATATTTTCATACATATTTAATTTTGAACTAGGAGAACTTAGCTTTTGGTCAGCTTCTAGGCATGACCCAGGTATCACATAGCATTTGTTCAACTCAACCAAATTTGAGTTAACCAAGTCAACTCC
>NW_021359218.1:0-1229 GCF_001605985.2 Dendrobium catenatum | reverse complement strand
CGATGTGACTAGAATTTGAAAATCAATGAAGGATGGTAATGATCAAAGCCCTAAAAAATAAAGCAGAGACATGCGATCGTCCTAAGGAGTCAAGCCGGACGACCGTTGAAATAGCATATCGTCCGGGCCGATTAGGTGTATCGTCCAGGACGATGCACAATAATTGATCGTACTAGCTGAAGTTAAAACATTTTAAATCTATGCCACGTGTATCCTCCAGGACGAACAGTGGATCGGCCAGGACGATTGTCCAATAATGGATCATCCGGGGCTAATTTTAAGGATTCAAACGTGCTGACACGTGGATTGTCCAGGACGATATAGTGTATCGGCCAGGATGATGACCATAAAATGCATCGGCCAGGCCGAAATATTTTATCGGTCAGGACTTCAAGCACAGAAAAGTTCAGTAGATGGGAATTTGAAGAGTATTTGTCCTATCGTTCAGGATGATAAAAGTATCAGCCAGGACGATGTGACTAGAATTTGAAAATCAATGAAGGATGGTGTTGATCAAAGCCCTCAAAAATAAAATAAAAGAAAAGTAGAAGGAAAGAAAAAGAACAGCGATAAAAAAGTTAAAACAAACAATTTGAAAAAAAACTAAATATTTTTGTTTTTATTTTTTCTATTTTTTTGTTTTTTTTTATTTTTATTTTATCAAAGCAATTCATATGAAAATTTATCAAATAATTTAAACTTTAGAGTTTCAATGTTAACAAATTTTAATCGGAAGAAGGTAGAATATCCAATTCTGTTAACCCTAGGTCGGACATCTTTCAGGGTATAAATTGTATTTTGAAAAATAGAGGCCTAACTCAGAATAACTAAATAGGATAAAAAGAAGAACCATTCAAAACTTGTTTACAAAGAAAATATCTCATAAATAATACGTCAAAGTAATTTTTCTCAATCGTGGAATTTGAAATCAAGCCTTTGAAAATCTCACATAACTCATAAGTTCTTCTAAGTTTTAAAAGTTTTGAAAAGAGAGGATAGCTTGCTTTTTAGTGAGCTCATTTTATGCCTCTTGAAACTTTGATTGGTTTATTTAGCATCTTTTGATTTTTGATACACATTTGTGTATATACTTTTTATTTCAATTTTGGCGTCTTTACCACTTTCCTTTTTATCTTTTGCAAGCTCAATTCTCTTTTTCAAACTCTTAAAAGAAGTTCTTAGTTGTGAGTATGTCTTCTAGATATTAGAGAATAGGAGCACTCTCTCTA
>NW_021359217.1:0-208 GCF_001605985.2 Dendrobium catenatum | reverse complement strand
TCAGTTAAAAATAGCTAATTAGGGCATCCTAGTTAAGGCAGCCATTGTTAAGCGCATCATTCTAGATGATGTTTATATCGACCGGGACGATAGGCTTAAATCAGAAAGAATCTACTGCCAGATCTATTTATGTATCTATTATTTTTGGGTATCATCTAGGACATCATCCTAGACGATACACTATAATTAGCATAAATTAATCTGGTAA
>NW_021359216.1:0-222 GCF_001605985.2 Dendrobium catenatum | reverse complement strand
GTACGATACAGTAAATCCGATCAAATCAATAAAGCAGGAATCGATAAAGCAATAAATTCGATCAATAATAAATCAATTCAATAAATCCATCAATATCAATAAATCAATCAGAAATCAATAGATCAATGTATATTAAGAAATCCTTACGATACAATATCATATACATACAATTCCATACAATGGTCTTACTGGACAAGCACAAATACTAGCTATGATCAATAG
>NW_021359215.1:0-709 GCF_001605985.2 Dendrobium catenatum | reverse complement strand
TATAAAGGGAATTCATCATCTCATTCCACTTTAATTTGAATCAGATGCGAATAATAATAAAAAAAGAGTGTCGGAGATAGCCTACTTCCCTAAAATGTTAGAAATAATGTTCCAATCACAAAGAACAAACTACTAGATTTCAGATTGGACCCAACTTGTAAAAGACAAACTTTCTATTTATTTATTTATTCCAAATCAACACTTGTGCTGAATGAAATTTGAGAGGAAGGTAAGCTACCACAACTTCATTCTATTCCAGCAGTTCAAGAAGTCTTCCAACACGAACTATAGAGCCTAGCACACAACATTGAAATAGAATCCTACTAACAAAATCATAAATCCTTGTGTTAACTTCCGCACAATACCACTACATGAAGTATATAAGGAAACTCGTCAAATTCATCATTTATATTATCAGAACCAAATAAACTTCTAAACTCTTTAGAGTAAGATACAATCAAGTACACAACATTCTCCGGAATTCACATTCATCTTTCAAATCTGAACTTTCCTTTCTTCAACTACCATATGACATTATTTATACCAACTTGTTTGCTTTGGCTATACATGCCCATATAATGCTTGGTTCCAACTTAAATGCTAATGGAAGAATGGATGAAACAACATGGATCTTCATGGTCTTTCACAACTTGCCCATAAAATCCTTAAACAACATATCATGCATCATAAACAACTGTGGGTTTCACAC
>NW_021359214.1:0-393 GCF_001605985.2 Dendrobium catenatum | reverse complement strand
CAATATTATGTTCCTTATACTTATTCCCTTCATTAATTCTTGTTCCTGTATTTGTCCTGAATGGCTAGCTAGTCAATCTTTTTGGTAACTTGTCAGGCTAATTTATTTTAAAATTTACATATATAGGAAATTTATAGAATACATTTTATCATTTAAAATTTTTTAAACCATGTTATGAATGTATAAAAATGAATAAATAATTAAATTTAACCTCAATCCAACCTATAGCTCTATATAAAATATAATTTTATGTCATCCTACTTCATTTCTAAATCAAGTTATGCTACCTTTCAAATTCATTTAGCTATGATACCAAATTTTTTCATGCCCCATTTTGACCCCCACTCAACTTGGAGTGTAATATAGAACAAAAATATAGAGAGATTTAAATCT
>NW_021359212.1:0-349 GCF_001605985.2 Dendrobium catenatum | reverse complement strand
TTGTAGTAATCCACGTGTATTTCTCTTTTCAATGTTGCCCTTGCATCTCTAAAAACTGTTGATATTCCCAGCAAAATTATTCTTAAATTCCAGTCTTTTGAACTACAGCATTCGTTGGTCGTCTTTTGGATTTTAGATTTCCTACAATGGTAGAGCTCGGTGGCAGAAAGTGGTGGGAGATCGTTGATTATCTTATTGGATTTTTGGTTTTTTGTATCAGGACAGCAGAGGACTGAAGTGGCTCTTCTATTTCGGAGTTAGATAAGGTAAATGAGAAGCAGCTTCACTTATACTTCTAGCTATCAGAAGTTCAACTGATTGTTGTAATACTTTAATTTGCTATTTGCAC
>NW_021359211.1:0-266 GCF_001605985.2 Dendrobium catenatum | reverse complement strand
GCATACGCCTCAGCCAGGTGAAGAATTGCGTAAGCCTCGAGGCTTTTTTTGGTCAAATTGCGCAAAGGCGCGCCTCTAATTACGCAATTTTAAACAGAAGTCTGAATGAGAATAATCCGAATTTGTTTAATGGAAGTAAATACTGAGCAAATATTCACTTATAATTATTTATTGAGTATACCCACAAATTATGTGAATATTTCTTTAGTATTTACTAAATATTTGTCCGCTTACTTAGAATTTCAGCAAATTCTAAGGATCCTCTC
>NW_021359210.1:0-841 GCF_001605985.2 Dendrobium catenatum | reverse complement strand
TTTACCCCAACAGATTTCCACCGTTGGATTGAAGGTTCCCACCATCCTGATCCTCCCTGTGAGATTTCATCAGAGTTCTCCGGCGGGATCGCTGGATCAAGCCAGAGAAGCCCTGCGGTCTCGGATACGAGCGGGAGGTTGAAGACGAAATCCTAGCCGTTGATCTCGATCAACGGCTCGGATTAAATCCCGCAATATCGGAGCACTATTAATCCCAGTCGTTCGATCTGCCATCCAACGGCTATGGTTAACCCAGCTGTTAACCATTAGCACCAATCATTGTCTGGCGAATCGACGCGCGGTGCGTGTCAACGGCTGCTGACTATGTAATTGCCGGATTAATAAATCCAGAAATTCAAGGGAACTTCAGAAATTTATAACTCCCTGCACACTTGTCCAAATTAGGTGCTCTTAGGCTCATTGGAAAGGTCTCAGGGAGCTCTATAAAAACCCTATGATTCCAGACCCTGGTTAGATCAGTCTTAGGCTTAATTTCAATTTGAGAATTTTATGTATTTCTCTAATTACTTTTTAAATACATGTAAACCAGGTCTGAAATTTTGGGAGATTGAAATTGGACATGTTTTTAATATGTCCAAATTTTATCTCCCTATTTTAAGTTGTTTAAGGGTATTTTCCCTAATTTTTAAGTTTAAGGGTCATGGTTTGACCCTTAAATTCAAAAGGGGTATAGACCTATCCAATGAGATTTAGGGTGTGATTTTTTATGTGCTTATGATGTGTAGGATGAGGAGTGTAGAGCCACTGATTTTTCCCCAATCCAAGCCTAGGATAGACCCCCAGAGTGATTTGAAGGTGACTTAGAGCTCACCTTGGGTGG
>NW_021359209.1:0-419 GCF_001605985.2 Dendrobium catenatum | reverse complement strand
ATTTTACTTTGGAAGACAGTACCTTGAGTCTGAAATCATTAGAAGCTAACGTTGGAGCTGCTCCTTTGGATTTATATTTGACTACGTGTGTCATTCTAGACTTCTCTCTTACTGTTGCACCCACAAATGTCCTGGGAACTTTTCCCCATCTTATAAGTCCCATATCGGCCGACAAATCTTTGGGATATCCCCTTATGGATGTGAGTCAAGACCAGTCATCCTATTTTATTCCTGATTCCTACTTTTTGCCCGTTATAACCTCACCCTACCTTGATGAGGACCATCTCTATCCTAGTTGGATTAATCTTGTCAATTACACTACCTCCACTAGGAGACTACCTACGACTTTAACTGAGACTTCCCATAGAAGTACCCTGGTAGTTAAGGATGTCTTCATCACTCCTCCTACACCAGTTCCC
>NW_021359208.1:0-203 GCF_001605985.2 Dendrobium catenatum | reverse complement strand
GAGAAAAGGAAGTAAAGAAATGTCCATTTTTATTAGTCTTCGGACGCCTTTTTTACTCCGCACAGAATAATAAATCCAGAAATAGACAGAGAGCATAGAAATTGAACGAGAAACACATCATATATTTACACATGAAAAATGACAAGGTTACCATGATAACAGGAAGCTTTTACAAAAATCACAAGCCTGTACAAACATTTAAG
>NW_021359207.1:0-1202 GCF_001605985.2 Dendrobium catenatum | reverse complement strand
ACTCAACAGATCTATATTTGGCATCATAGTACTTCTTCTGTCTATCTTGCACAGCCTTCAATTTGTCACGAATTAGTCTTATCTTTTCAGTAGCATCATCTACTAAATTAGCTTCAATGATCTTTCTTTCTCCTGTCTCAGCCCAACATAAAGGAGTTCGACACCTCCTTCCATACAAAGCTTCATATGGTGCCATACCTATACTTGCTTAGAAGCTATTGTTATAAGCAAATTCAATCAGTGGGATGTGTGTCTCCCATTTTCCACTAAAATCAAGTACACATAATCTGAGTAAATCCTCTAAAGTCTGAATAGTCCTCTTTGATTGACCATCTGTTTGAGGGTGAAAGGCTGTACTGAAAGTAAGTCTAGTGCCCATTATCTCTTGAACCTTCCTCCATAATCTAGAGGTAAATCTCCCATCTCTATATGATACTATCGATCTTGGTACACCATGAAGTCTAACAATCTCATTAACATAAACACTTGCCAACTTCTCAACAGCATCAGATTGCTTGATAGGTAAAAAATGTGCCGATTTGGTCAACCTATCAATTATCACCCATATAACATCATGACCAGTTCTAGATCTAGGCAATCCAACCACAAAATCCATGGCTATATATTCCCACTTCCATTCTGGTATAGGTAAAGGCTGCAATAAACCTCTTGGCTTTTGATGTTCTACCTTAACCATCTAGCAAACTATACACTTAGCCACCATTTCTACTACACTTCTCTTCATCCCTGGCCACCAAAAGTATTCCTTCAAGTCTTGGTACATCTTGTTACTTCCTGGGTGAATTGTATAACTTGAATAGTGAACTTCCTAAAGAATGTCCTTCCTCAAATCTCCAATATTAGGGATACAAATTCTGCCTCTATACCGCAGTAGCTCATCCTCATCAAGCTCAAACTCTTCCACGTGTCCAACCTTCACCAAATTTAGGACTTTCTCAAATTCTGCATCTTGTGGCAAAGCTTCCCTTATCCTATCCTTCAATGTTGACTGAATGGTCATCTGATTCAAAGCCAAAAACTCTGCATCATTGGGCTAGACTATAGAAATCTCTAACTTCTCCAAATCTCTAATCAACTCATGTTATTGTGTAATCATCCAACTAGCACTACTAGAAGTCTTCCTGCTTAAGGCATCTACTACCATATTTGCTTTGCCTGGATGATATTGGATATCCAAATCA
>NW_021359206.1:0-311 GCF_001605985.2 Dendrobium catenatum | reverse complement strand
TGATTCACTTTTAGATCGATCTCCCTTAGTTCAAATATATGCTCTATGGAAGTTTTATTATGTACGGAGACCAGACGGGAGAACCGTTCGGTTAAGCACTGGTTAGTCAGCGGTACCGGGTGCGGGTACCGAGCTGGGTACCCACCAATGAGGTGACATGACATATTTTTAGTAGTCTCTGAACGCCCTCCACACTCACACAGAATAATTCATCCTCTCTACGACGGTCTGACCAACTCTCTCAAATCTACTTCCCCTCTGTCGCCCCCACATCGACTGGCCTCCCCCACCCAACAACACACCTTCCCCAT
>NW_021359205.1:0-319 GCF_001605985.2 Dendrobium catenatum | reverse complement strand
TGCATGAGCTGCTCATGGCTTCTGAATGAACATGTTACTATCATGGGCGGATCCAACCTTAATTTTGAAGGAGGACAAATTTATAAGTAAAAATGTAGAATTTTTTTTTTTAAAATATCCTTACAACCAAACTTTATTTCGAGGGCACTGCCTCTTGACCCCTATTTGTTCATTGTTGTATGCTTCGCAGGTATGTCGGGGGTCCAAGGGGGCAACGCCCCTGGCGGTCAGGTCGCGAGGTCAAGGGGCAGCGCCCCTGCGGGGGTTGTAAGGATGTTTTTGAATTTCCTTTACCATTTCACTTTGCATTTGGTTCATC
>NW_021359204.1:0-252 GCF_001605985.2 Dendrobium catenatum | reverse complement strand
GGAAAACTTCCAAAAAATTGATAGAATAAATTTGGAATACCCTTTGCCTAGAGATTTGAGATTTTCTAAAAACCACTCAAGGGAATTGATTATAGGTGAACCTAATGAGGGTGTTAGAACTAGGCGTGGATTAAACAAAGATGTCAATCATTCAGCCTTTATTTTAACTATAGAACCCACTAATGTTGATCAAGCACTTTCTGATGAATTCTAGCTATTGGCCATGCAAGAAGAGTTGAATCAATTTGTAAG
>NW_021359203.1:0-211 GCF_001605985.2 Dendrobium catenatum | reverse complement strand
AGTGAATTTGAGTACAAATCACATCGATAAGTTTGAAATGAGCCTTTCTTAAAAAAAAATTATTCTGTGCGGATACCGAACGTCATAAATAGATCAATAAAAATATGTAACGTCAACCTTTTACTGTATTGCGGCTCGGTACCGCCGCTCAGTACCGTTCGATACCGCTCTATATATGCCGCTCGGTAGTACTCAATACCACTTTATATAT
>NW_021359202.1:0-276 GCF_001605985.2 Dendrobium catenatum | reverse complement strand
CCTACATTCCCTCGTCTTCGTGGGTTTGTTCTTCTGGTAACAGGTATCCTAATGGTTATGACGATTTTGAGTACATTATCTTGTGGGACTTATACAATCCTGGGAGCATTTACATTTTATTGGGCTGTTTTCCATATTTTTGCTCTTTCTGTTTATTTAATTTTTGCTCTAGTATCCTTGCAGGCCTGTTTTTCAGGTTTTTGGAGCTCCGCGCTCGTTTTGGGCAAGATACGCGTGCTGATCAGAGGGCTATGCTGAAAGTGAATTTTTTCTCCC
>NW_021359201.1:0-284 GCF_001605985.2 Dendrobium catenatum | reverse complement strand
ATTATAAAGAAAAGGATAATGTGAGGTGTGAAAGTCTTATGTATTTCACTCCTTGAATGTCCGTTGAATGAAGAATGTTGTTGCAAGCCACCTATGAAATGATTGATGCATGAATCATGAAAATATTGTGTAAGCTACTTGAACGATTCAACCAAGCACTTGCTTAAATCACGGCTTTTATGTTAGCATGCTCAGTGTAGTTTTGTAAACATGGCATACTGAATATTTGATGAAATGCCACTAGAGAAAGAGGTAGTTTGGTTGGTCCATAAGCTTGGGATGGC
>NW_021359200.1:0-200 GCF_001605985.2 Dendrobium catenatum | reverse complement strand
GTATGAGATATATAAATTTTTATCAAATTTATGAGAGTTGGAAAATAAAAAAGAATAAAAATCATTAAAACAGGAGATAGGATTAAGGTCTCCTATATCGATCATAATGGTTTTATATAATAGGAGCAATGGAAAATTCTAGTCGAAACCCCATTTTCTCTCTTCTCCTTCCCTCTCTCCCTTCTCCTCTTTTCTGCTTG
>NW_021359199.1:0-1163 GCF_001605985.2 Dendrobium catenatum | reverse complement strand
CCGCTGTAAATCAGATACCAAACAGCCCCTTAGAATAGTGAAATAATATTTAGATGATAATGGGCTCATAATTTGTGGAATAAAGGTTGAGCATATGTTATGTAATTTTATTGAGTTTGATAATAATAACAATTATCAGCCAATATTATTACAAGTTAAAGTCAGACATAAGTTTGATTGGTTTATGTATCTTTGTGTATAATATAGAATAATGAGAACATAAATAAGCTATAACTTATAGAGTTACTACTAAATAGTTAAAATGGAGGAATATCAAGGAGTATTAGTCAATATGAGTTTATAATGGAGATTAAAAGTAAATTTTATAAAATATGAATTAGGCTGACCATTTTGTATGAACCCAAATGTTTAGTAGTGTTGCGTCCTGGAGTAATCGTGGCGGTAGAGAAATGTATAGTTTAACGTCTTAACATTGTACGAAGATCCAGCACACAAGCAGATAAGAGAGAGGGTGAAGCGTTCATAAGAGACACCAGAGTTTTTACATGGAAAACCCCTAAAAAAGGAAAAAAACCACGGGGCTTGACCCAGTTTGAATGAATCCACTAGTATTTGCAGTTGATTACAAATGAGACCTTTCCTTAGGAGAAGGCCTTGGCTTGATGTCACAAGTGTACATCATATAAAGCACATTACATGGTGGGAGTTACATATACATGTTTGTTTGGTTGGAAGGGTCGTAGTTGGCAGGAGACCAGGGTCAGAATGACCGTTGTCTGGTGATGGAGGTCGGAAGGACCATAGTAGACGACGGAGGTCCGAAGGACCGTAGTTGGCAGGAGACCGTGGTCAGAAAGACTGTTATCTGTTGATGGAGGTCGGAAGGACCATAGCAGGCGACGGAGGTCAGAAGGACCGTAGTCGGCAGGAGACCGGGGTCAGAAAGACCGTTGTCTGGCGATGGAGGTTGGAAGGACCACAGTAGGCAACGGAGGTCTAAAGGATCGAAGTCGGCAGGGGACCAGGGGTCTGAAAGACGTAGTTGGAGGGCGGAACTTCGGTAGAAGTTCGGGCGTCAGGTGATGGTCTGGCAGAACTTCGGGCCTCAGGTGATGGTCTGACGAAGGTGAGAGCCTCTGGCGAAGGTGAGAGTCTCTGACGAAGGCATGGTTTAAAATTGCGCAATATGAGGCTCGCCTTGA
>NW_021359198.1:0-380 GCF_001605985.2 Dendrobium catenatum | reverse complement strand
AAAAGAAGAATGGGAAAATGCTATGAAAGAGGAGATTCAAAGTGTTGAGAAAAATAACACTTGGGAACTTGTTGATGTGCCACAAGGAAAAGATCCAATTGGTGTGAAGTGGATTTACAAAGTGAAGTACAATTCAGATGGAAGCATAAAAAAATACAAAGCAAGGCTCATTGTCAAAGGGTATGCACAAAAATATGGTATTGATTTCTATGAAACATTTTCTCCTGTTGCTAGATTTGAAATTGTTAGACTATTACTTGCATTAGCTGTATAAATGAAGTGGAATGTTTTTCAATTTGATGTTAAATCTGCATTTTTGAATGGTGATTTGGAAGAAGATATATATATTGATCAACCACAAGGTTTCATTATTAAAGGCA
>NW_021359197.1:0-1173 GCF_001605985.2 Dendrobium catenatum | reverse complement strand
TTTCAATATAATTTTGTTCTAATTCTTAATTATTGTGCCTATCGAGAAATTATGAATTTGAATAAGAAATTTATCAAATTATTGGATCTATATTTTTTTCGTATGCGATACTTGAATCATATTGTAGGACTTTAAGATTTTAATAGAACTAAGAGAAGAAAGAGAGAGATTGACTAGAAGAATAAGAGAGCCAACATAAATGTATAAGATAAATATATCTCCTAAGGTCCTTCAAAATAGCCATTTAACCCTGTATTTATAGGTTCTTGTGCACTACAGGAAAATATATTAAAAATATGCATATACTGCCAAAAATATGTAGCTAAAAATATATAATATATATGAAATATTTACATGTAGACCATAAACATGTGGGCAGCCACACTGATTCGGCTTGAATCTTGATGAGCTGATGATGTCAACTGTCAAGGGTTAATGCTTTAGTGGACGGAGTCACTAAAATGTTATACGAGGTCGTTGACTTGTTGGGTGATGTTATTCGCTTAATAGGGGAGCTTGCCGATTAAAGTTTAGTTTGGGACAGCTTTTTTAATGCTTCTAAGGGCTGGTTTGGGACGGCGTCACTGTTGCGGTACTATTCAAAAAGCGGTTAAACATTTGTTTGGCCTGATCGCGGCAGAGCCCGTTCTGAAAATTTCTGCTGCCACTCGCTGCTTCCCGCGACCGAACCTTACCTCCCGCGGTACGCTGCTTTCCGCTGTTTGGAAGAAGAAAAACGACGCTACTGCCCAGTTCGTGCTGAAGTTGTCGGTCATTCCGCCATACCCCTCGTCTCCACGGCCATCTCCACAACCATACCTTTACACATTCTAATCGCACGAATCTTCCTCATAGCCGGTTATCTCGAAAGGTTGGTCGTCATCGCAATCCCCATACTCATACCCGTTTCAAGAAGGTTGCATCCTCGCCTCCATTCTGTAAAAGGTCTCTTGGAGGTCGCTCATCATTTCAGCTGCTTGGCATCGGGTTCTTCTTCGTCGAACTCATCTCCCGTGAGATTGCTTTTATGAGAGCTCAAATCGACGTCTTCTTCACCAAACGAGACCTATGAATCGTCCGGCGTGGCCACTGAATCTAGATTGGAGGCCCCCAACCGGCCGCCATGAGAGTTCTCAGCCGCATCTGAGCCCACCGCAACGATTGCAAGGGGAT
>NW_021359196.1:0-1168 GCF_001605985.2 Dendrobium catenatum | reverse complement strand
ATTGTGAATGACATAACTTATAGGACTTTACCAACTTTAAACTTTTTTTGACATGCAATAATTTTATGTCATTTGTGAATTGCTTTTTTACTTTCCCTAATCAACTAATTTATGACTAATTGACCCGGTATGCCAAATGTGGAGGTTTACTAATGTGAAACAATATAGCATTTGCAGGAATTATAGGAAAATTTATAAAAAAAATTTGATAAGCTTTGCAATTAAAACTTATTGTTTAACCATATTAGATTCTAGGAACCCTTAGTTATTGTTTGCTTTGGCATGCGGCTACAAAGTAGATTAGTAGGAAACTTAAAATAGCATCAAAACAACGTTAAAGATTAATGTGCAACTAACATAAATCCACTCTTTAACAATTAGAACGATCACCTTGAGTTTTCCTCACTCACACTCTTGAGGGCTTTTAGCGGGAGAATAATTTATGCAATAATAATAATGCCACCAAAGTGCAGAAAGCGTTTATAGTCTTGTTCAAGGAAAATCCAACTGAGAAGGAGGTAGTTGATGGATGATGGAGGATTTGCCACTGAACGAGAAATTGATGCTCGTCGATGGTGTCTGTCAAGGTGAAGATGATCCGATTGATGTAGCCTTCGATGGAGTGGTCGATCTTGAAATTGATGTCAAAGAAGGGAGACTGAAGAACATCTACTCGTCCTTGAGAGTCATACATAAATCCATGATCATGCTCCGGATTGGCCATTCATGAGCAAGTAGGCTGAGGGAAGTTGTGTGTCTTCTTCCTTAGATGACATATCAAGCATGGGAGAAGGGATGTAATGGAGGGAGGGATTTGGGTGGTCGGCCAAGGCTAGGAGAGGGGGTAAATTTAATTTTCAGATTTTAGAGATGGGATAGGGAGGGAAGGTAAATTCCAAAATCTGAAATTTAATTTCATATTTAAGTTGGAATTGAATGTGAGAATTTGAAATTTGAATTTTTAATGCAAAGAGGGAAAGGAGGGGGGAAGGGGCGGCCCATTGATGGAGCCTTTGATTGGTTAAGATAGGAGAGAGGAGGAGAGAGGAGAGGGGCAGCTATTACCTCCTTAATTGGAGTTCCAATTGGGAAAGGAAATAATTAAGAGAGAGGGAGGGGCTGGCCAAAGGGAGCGGGATAGAAAGGTGTCCACATTCATTGAATGTGT
>NW_021359195.1:0-203 GCF_001605985.2 Dendrobium catenatum | reverse complement strand
CATGAGAGTTTTAATTATCAGTTGAAAGAAATTTTTTTTTTTTTAGCTCATTTGCTAATTTCTTAAGAGAATTGTTTTCTTTTTTAATAGAAAAATATTTTAATTTTAGTTTTTAAATTCCCAAATTTGCTCATCAAAAGAAAAAAAAATTCTTCAAAAAAAAAATTCTATTTTTTACCTCACTCTCCTCAGAATTGGAATGA
>NW_021359194.1:0-309 GCF_001605985.2 Dendrobium catenatum | reverse complement strand
CAATTGGAAAAAATGCTCATCCCACTATAAGAAACCTTTACCCTATTTTTGATTTCAAAGATTTTGTGTTTTTGATATTTTTCTGATCAAATTTATGTTTCCGCTACTGAAAAATGTGAATAACTTTATATTGCAAAATTTTCACCGTGTAACTTTTTGTATGTTATAGAGATCATGATTATGAGCATTTTGATTATTTATTTGAGATTTTTCACCAGGTAATTTTGAAAATACAGTGATTTTTGTCTACCTAGAAATTTATTTTGACATCTAAATTAGTAGTGTAGTACAGTAAAAGTCTTAAAACAT
>NW_021359193.1:0-290 GCF_001605985.2 Dendrobium catenatum | reverse complement strand
AGAGGTGGTTTGTGACATTTGGTGGTTTTTTTTTTTTAAAAAAAAAAACTCATGCTTTCACATTTATTTCCCCATTTTTTTTTTTAAGAAAACAGCAGCAGGCTTTATGTCGGCTTGTCATGCATATGAAAGAAAAAGGCCACTGCTTGGTGGTACTACCTTGACTAGAGGATCAGAGAACCTCTTTTTTTTTTTTTACCTTAAAGCAAGGAGCCGGTCACGTGCTAGTGATTCTATAGATCAGGAGTTTTACGTGGATAAAAGGAGCTGAATCTCCAAGTGCTGAAGTA
>NW_021359192.1:0-249 GCF_001605985.2 Dendrobium catenatum | reverse complement strand
TCGTCTATTTACAAGTCATGCCACTCCAGAATATCTATAAATAGACCCATCATTTCTCTTGAGAGGGGACCCAAGCAAGAAGAAGAGAATGATTGGAGGGAAGAAACTCCTCCACGTCCACCGCCGGAATTCTGCTCGACGCCCGAGTGACGCCGGATTTCTGCTCGACGCCCGAGTGATGCCAGAATTCTGCTCGACGCCCGAGTGACGCCGGATTTTTGCTAGACGCCCGAGTGACGCCGGAATTCT
>NW_021359191.1:0-230 GCF_001605985.2 Dendrobium catenatum | reverse complement strand
TTTGTTTCTTCCTTAGAAAGCTTTTGAATTGTCTTGTAATGAAGGCAGCTTCATCGCTTTCAGACCCGGAAGATTCAAAATCTGATTTATGCGCCTTCAATGCAACTGTTTTCTTCTTCTTCTTCTCACATATATCAAGATTTCTTTGATTCATCCCTTGCTCGTAAGCAATGAGCGAGCCAAGTAAGTTATGAATAGAGTAAGTGTTCAAATCCTTAGATTCAGTGATT
>NW_021359190.1:0-229 GCF_001605985.2 Dendrobium catenatum | reverse complement strand
GAGGGGAATCCGGACTTAGATTTTCGAATGAAGGTTGCTTGCCTTTGTCCTGAGGGGGCAACCTAGGGGGTAAGACTTTACCGCCACGGAGTTGCACCTGCTCGACGTCTTCGGGCGGGCAAACTAGGGCAGTGTCTACACACACCATAGGTGTTGGATCATCATTTTCTGAAAGCGAGTCAGAATCTGAAAGTTCTATCAAGATAGGATTTCCTTGAAAATTGATTTG
>NW_021359189.1:0-241 GCF_001605985.2 Dendrobium catenatum | reverse complement strand
TTCTTTGGTTTTGGTGGAGAAATTCCTCTTTTTGGGGGGAAATTAGGGCAAAACCGAAATTGTCAAAACCTAAGGCGTATCAATTTGGTATCAGAGCCCTTGATCCTAGACGGCATGGCGTCAAAGAAGGTAGAAGTGTTGGAGGGGGAAATGGGCCAATTGAAAGAGGAGGTGGGCGAGAAACTTTCGTCGATGGAGGGAAAATTTTCATCCTTAGAGGAGAGGTTTGGAGGAATGGAAG
>NW_021359188.1:0-313 GCF_001605985.2 Dendrobium catenatum | reverse complement strand
TTCTACAATCCTTGATTGGTGTGATTGCATATTACTTATTTTTGTCCAAGAGTTAGTGATATAGATTTAATCACATTCAACTTAATGACATCTTAAGGACAAAAGTTGAGGTTTTGTTTTGAGAACATAGGAAAATTTTAGAAATTAAAATATACATCTTTTAGACATGATACTTTGAATATTCAAACTTAGTGACATCTTTAGCCTTAAGAAATTTTTCCACTGATTTTAAAAATCGTTTAACTAATTAATTAATTTAAAATTAATAAATTAAGTTTGGGATAAACTACACAACATATACAAAGGCACTAGT
>NW_021359187.1:0-226 GCF_001605985.2 Dendrobium catenatum | reverse complement strand
CAACAAAGGCATAATAACCTTCAATATTTTTTTTTTTTAATTTAACCTTCAAGAAATTACAATATTATGGACTAGCAATTATTCCATAATAACAAAAAAATTGCTTGGATATTATAGCATTTTTTTTTTTCAAATTTGTGTGAATTATATAATAACTTTTTTGGATAAAAAATATTTAAAAAAATGTCTATTATAATAGATATTTGATAATTTTATTATGTTCACC
>NW_021359186.1:0-1380 GCF_001605985.2 Dendrobium catenatum | reverse complement strand
AATCTTTTAGTATAAAAATTTTTAGTTTAAAAAATTTTTATCTTAAAAAATAACTTTAAAAAACAATAAAAAAACGCCTCATACGAAACCTCAATATGTTTGATTTAAGCTCAAAAGAGATCCATAAGATAACTCACGACAAAATGATGAGTTTTCATTATTTAATAGATAATCAACATATTATAGAAGGTGAATTTGTACCTCGCAATGAAAGCTTGCTCAAGGTTTATCAAGACTTAGCCAATTACTCAACGGGTAGTCTCCTCCCTCAAGAATAACCAAGGGTTCCCTTGAATCATCTAACTTGTCACTCACCCCAAGAAATAAGAACAAAATGTTAGTTTGTGTGGAATCTGATTGTGTCAATCAATTGAGTTTAATGTTTCCACGGATCTCAACTCAAATTTTTGTTCTTGTTGGGGCGTGCGGAGGGTCCTCCCCCTACTTGGATTCAGGTGCTTTGCATCCATTTTTTTTTCTTACAACGCTCTGGAGATGGACGAGTGCCTTTACTCTTAAAGATAGGATACGAAAAGAGCATATACGTGAAAATGTTGGAGTAGCTCTAGTGGAAGATAAGATTAGAGAGAGTCACCTTAGATGATTATTTGGTCATATAAAATGGTAGCATTCTGATGACCTGTTTAGGAAAGTATATATATTAGATTTAACTTATGCTAAGAAAGGTAGAGGTAGACCTAAAAAGACTTGGTTAGAAAATATTAGAAATAACCTTTCCATATTAGATTTAGATGAGAATTTGACTCTTAACAGGACATAATGGAGAAAAAGAATTCATGTAGCCGACCCCACATAGTGGGATAAAGGCTTATTAATTTTGTTGACAACGCCTTGACGCTACATACTCGAGAGCCCAGTGTTATGTACCAGAGTACCCTGTCATTGTGTCTTAGAGCACCCCGACACTACACAATTTTCTTGGAGAAAAGACAGAGAGCAAAGTGTTGTAGCACTCCAGATTTGACGTTGCGACACAGTCAGACAGACTAGAGACAAAGCATTTAGCATTATGACACTTCAAACTGGTATTGCAACACTATGAGATCGGCTAGACAATTTTTCATAAAGGTGGAATCCAGTGGTGGTATGTCTTTGTTTATTCTTATGTAAGAACGATGCAAGAAAGAAGAGAAGCAAGGAGAGAGCGAGAGAGAAGAGAAAGCTGTATAAATTTCTCCCAATTTTCATAGTGGATTTCTTAGTGTGGTGTAGCTTCATGGTTTTCTACTATTTCATATTTTTTCATGTTAAATCCTGATGTTCTTTACGTTCGACTACACTTCTTTTTTTTTTCTTTGGATGGTTTACTTTCACCCCCTAACAACTGGTATCAGAGTCATATTTATTAGTTTGAGTTGG
>NW_021359185.1:0-316 GCF_001605985.2 Dendrobium catenatum | reverse complement strand
GAATAAAATCTTCAATCTTGAGTCTATGGAAAGACAAAGGAATCCCCAGGTACGTGATCTTATGAGCAATATTGTAAATAGATAAGGTATTACAAAAGACTTGACGATTCACTAGCTGCTTAGGGAACATGATAGCACTTTTTTCAAAGTTAATGTGTAGCCCAGTAGCATTGGCAAAATCATTAAGGATGCAAGCAAGATTTTGGCAATTTTGAATAGAAGCTTCTCCAAATATCAGAACGTCATCAGCATATAAAAGGTGGGTTAGAGAAAAATTCGCAGCAGTAATACCTTTAAAACCTCTAACCTCTAAAAG
>NW_021359184.1:0-255 GCF_001605985.2 Dendrobium catenatum | reverse complement strand
CAAGTTAACAGGTACATAACTCTCAGACGCCAGCTTAAAAAAATACAGAGAGAAAAGACCAATTTGAATTCTAACGGTACAAATTGTGTGCGTGACGGCATTGCAAGCTTTTCCCTTCAAGGATTCTATCTCACACACACTAACTTCTTCTACTAAGCTGTGAAATATAAATTATTATAAACTATATAGTATAGTATTATATCATTTGAAAATTTGATGCATCTTGACATATGATAATATTTCTTTAATTATAAT
>NW_021359183.1:0-290 GCF_001605985.2 Dendrobium catenatum | reverse complement strand
GCCTTGAAGACATTACTAATAATAAACAGTTATAAAATATTTATTAAGTCTGAAGCTCTCGGTGCTTACAAAGGCGTTGATCTTATTATTGTTAAAATTGATGTGAATGATTGAATGAGCAATTTTACAGCTTGTTTTATGATTTTATCTTTTATATCATGAATGTATGATTTCTTTGTCTTCAAAAAATTTATAATTTACATGCATTTTATTTATTATATTATATCTAATGTTATTTGTATGGAAGCGTCGCATCATGAACCTCTACTTTATTTGGTTCATCATTCAGC
>NW_021359182.1:0-287 GCF_001605985.2 Dendrobium catenatum | reverse complement strand
CGCAACCTTAGCGCAACCTTAGCGCAACCTTAGCGCAACCTTAGCGCAACCATAGCGCAACCTTAGCGCAACCTTAGCGCAACCATAACGCAACCTTAGCGCAACCATAACGCAACCATAGCGCAACCTTAGCGCAACCTTAGCGCAACCTTAGCGATAAGTCAACATAAGTCCAAATAAATATTATTACATTCCAAATTTAAACTTTATCGCAATTTTATTACAATCAATAAATGAAATCATTCAGTCCAAATAAATATTATTATACTACATTGCATATTCATTAA
>NW_021359181.1:0-592 GCF_001605985.2 Dendrobium catenatum | reverse complement strand
ATACGGGATGATGAACGTGTATGAAATGATTTCATACTGATTCATAATAGGTTCATACTCAACAGTTTTTGAACTATTTGTATGTACAAAATTCAATCGTACTATACGATTGAGTACGCTTGAAATTGAAATTTTTAGTTTTCTGGACAGTTTTTCGTTTCTTTGGTAAAAAGGATCACTAAAACTGACATGAAAAAGGTATTGTCTTCATAAATTTTCAAGAAAATATTAAAAGATAGAGTGTAAGAGAGTGTTTAAGAGAGATGTCTTGCAAGTGGAGTGTGAAGGGTTTATAAGGTTACTCAAAGGTAAGAATCTCTTTGTAATTTTAGTTATCACTCTTCCTCCTATCTTTCTATATTGCTCATGAGAAGATCTTTGAAGAATATTCGGTACTCCGCCGATACTTGGAGAGTGTAAAAAAATGATGATTCTCTGTCGACACTTAGGAAGTTTGAAAGAATGACGGTTCTCTATAGACACTTGGAGGGTGTGAACGGACAACTGTTCTCTGCCGACACTTGGAGAGTGTGAAAGGATGATGATTCTCTATTTCACTGGAGATTGGTGGAAGAGAGATTTTGTAAAGGCT
>NW_021359180.1:0-320 GCF_001605985.2 Dendrobium catenatum | reverse complement strand
GATGTTTGATTGGAGTCTTTGGAGATTCCAAATTATCTTACATGAGGGAGAGGGGTATTCATTTGTCAATTGTATGTCTTAACAAACGAAGGGAAGGAAAAGATGGGTTGGTTCTATGTTCCAACACAAGGGTTGATAGTTTAGAGTTTGGTTCCAAACTACAAAGATTCATGTGTAGGAGGAGCACTTAGAGCCTTGGATAGTCTCTAAATACAACACATGAGTGAATTGTTTATTGATTAGGTGCTTCAACAAACTAGGTGGGAGAACTTGGAAGTTGGTCCCAAGTTAGAAAGAATTTATGCAATGACATATTTGAA
>NW_021359179.1:0-228 GCF_001605985.2 Dendrobium catenatum | reverse complement strand
TCATTTTACTTTGCCGTTAGCTTTCTTTGTCGTTTTCATTTGTGCTTTGACACTACGCACGTACAAAATGAGGAGAATCTAAAAGATAAGTGGCCCAACAAATAACTAAAAGGTACGTTCTTTCCTTTCTTTTCTGCATTTTCATTCCTTCATTTTATTATTTATAGAACTGCTCTAATACCTTTCTTTTATATGTCGTGCGAGGTACCTTTCGGAATGCAATGAGCA
>NW_021359178.1:0-212 GCF_001605985.2 Dendrobium catenatum | reverse complement strand
TCATTTTAGAGTCTGTGGATTTGTCATTGTTTTCTATAATTTGTATGTTTAGTTTGTTCTTGTTTGATAAAAATTCAAAATTATGTTTGTTGTATTTGTGTTTGTTTGTGTTAAGTTTTAAAAGTTTAGTGTATTTTTTTGTGTTTTTGTATTGATATTATGAAATGACCTTGTTATCTTTTTCATCAATATCAATATATGTTGTAGTTGAT
>NW_021359177.1:0-262 GCF_001605985.2 Dendrobium catenatum | reverse complement strand
TTACAGCCGGCACCCTTGGAGTGGCCGAGAGACTCTACAGTTGGGCAGGTGCAGAGTCCAGTCAGGGGTTACATTTGTTGGGCACGCTACATTCTTCAGACACATAGAGGTACACTGCAGGCAGCGGGGATTTATGGGGCAGTTTACGCCTCGCTGTTTGACTACGGGCGCCTTCCTTCCTCTTGGGCCCGAGGTTTAGTTGAGTTCTGGGACTCAGGCAGAGGCACTTGCTGGATCGGGGCGGAGGAGCTCACGATTACTC
>NW_021359176.1:0-4007 GCF_001605985.2 Dendrobium catenatum | reverse complement strand
ACACCTTCTAGCACAATAGTCGTCAACAGCAATTCTTTTATACTTGAGGAAATGATTGGTAGGTATAGAAAATTTACTTAATCGCCACCAAAACAATTCCACCCTGCTATTAAGCTTGATATTCTTTAACCAAACCAAAAACCTCCATCATCATTCATATCTTTGTTATTAAGAACAAAATCATAAGCCAAGCCTGATAAGGATTTATGCGACAGCTTGCTGATAGGTTCCAGACTATTCTTCTTTTCCAGTGAATCAATTTCAACTTGCTTAATAAGCAATATCAAATCTTCATGAAAGAACATCTTAAGTTTCACCTCATCCCAATTACCTTCTATAGTGATCAGCTGCTGCATCATCATATCTTCCAAGGATCTACAATCTAGAAAAGTTGGCCAGGCATTTAAATTTCTATCTAATAGCCAAGTATCACCAAGAACATGGATACGCTCTCCACTTCCCACCTTCCATATCACAATATTCTTGAGTTGCATTCCACCATCTATCAGTATTTGTAAAGCACTGGATGCATTTGGTTTTCAAATTCCATCCATTACCACATCACCATACTTGGCTGTAACAGTTCAGTGAAGAAGAGTATGTGGGTTCTGAATCCAGTTCCAAGCCAATCTAGCCCGCAAGGTACCAACTTTGATAGCTAAGGGTTGCACTCCCAAACCACCTGCACTTCTTGGCTTACAAATCTCACTCCACTGCACATAATGTAATCCCCTCTTCCCATCCGGTTTGTTCCAAATAAAATTTTTGCACATCTTTTCCATCTCATATACAATTTTCTTGGGCACAATAGAATGAGTGAGTAGAAAGTTTGGCATCAACAGTAAAGAAGTCTTCAACAAAGTAATTCTACCACCCAAGGATAAAGCCTTCTTATCCTAAACATTTAATCTATCCATAACTTGACTCAAGAAATCATGAAAATATGCTACGTTTAATCTCCTAAGAGATATCTTGATACCTAAGTAGTTCCATTCCTTCACATCCTTGAACCCAGGTATATCATCCACCTTCCATTTATGATGTCTTCTAACCCCTTTCCCAAACAAAATTTGGGACTTATTGATGTTCACTTTCTTCCCTGTCCATCTACAAAATGCTTTCACAGTTCCCTTCATCAATCTGGCCGAAGAACATAAAGCTTTTGAAAATAAAAGCACATCGTTCGCATACATGAGGTGTGTCACCTTAGGACCTCATGTAGAAATCTGGATCCCCAGATCTTTTCCCTTTTGCTCAATACAATTTGACAACAATTGCGAAGACATTATAAACAATATGGGGATAGTGGACATCCCTACCATAAACCACTACAAGCACTGATCCAATTCACATCTTCCCATTTAAGAGAATAGAGAATCTCACATCCACCACACATTCCATAAGAAATCCTGAGAAAACTAAAGGGAAATCAAACCTATTGAGAACATGAAGTAAGGTTGGCCACCCCATACTATCATAAGCCTGCTCCATGTCAAGCTTCACCGCCATAAATCTTTTTTATTCTTAGAAATTTTAAACTTATTAAAGATCTCTTGGTCTAGAATACAATACTCAGACATAGATCTACCTGGAATGAAAGCCATTTGCTATTCAGAAATCATCATAGGCATAAGCTTCTACAGCAAATTAACTAGCATGGTGGAAACAATCGTATAAGTTGTTTGACACAAGCTGATGGGCCAAAAATTAGAAGGAACATTTGGATTCTTCACTTTGGGTATGAGGACAATCAAGGTATCCTTCCACTCCTTATGCATGCAACCAGTAGTAAAAAACTTTCTGATAGCCTTCCATGTATTGTCACCAACTAGCTTCCAATAACATTTGAAAAAAGAGAAGGTAACTCCATCCACCCTAGGTGATTTGTTATTACCTTGCTGAAAAATAGCCTCCCTGCATTCTTCCAAAATAAATTCTGCATCCAAAACTTTCAAATCCATAGAGCTCAATTTCTGCTCTACAGCAATCCTTGGCCAACACGTCAGCTGGCATTCACGACTCCTCCATTTCTTCTCAAAAAACTGGATAAAAACCTATTCAATCAGATTCTCATCTTCCACCATTTCGTTATTCTCATCTTTAATTTGCTTAATTAACTTTGCATTCCTTCTAGCCGATACAAAGTTATGAAAAAAATTTAATTTGTATCCCCCTCCTCTTACCATCTAGCCTTGGCCCTTTGATTCCACCAAGTAGGCAATCTTCTAAGAGTAACATTGAGCTCATGCACTTTACTCCTAAGCAATACCAAATCTTCAGCATAAAAGATATCCACCGAAGCCTCTTTGATTTGCAACTCTAGAATTTTGTGCTTCAACTCTTCTTTCAAAATACATAAATCCTTACACTTAGTTTTGCTCCAAAAGAAAAGAGAATGCAACGTCCTTCTCAGCTTTATTTTAAGGACCTCCATTTCATCCCTGAAATCCTTTTTCCTCCAAGAATTATAAACATTGTTCCAAGCTGTCGAGTAAGATCTCCAAGTATCTTCAAACCGGATGAACCTTGTTTTGTTGAGCTGTCCATTTTCCAACTTAAACATAATTGGACAATGGTCCGACGCCACCCGAGCAAGATGCCGCACCTTTCCAAAAGGAACTAACTGTAGAGATGCCAAATTTATCAAGAACCTATCCATTCTTTTCCAAATCCTATAAGCTCCCTCCTCGTTGTTGCACAAAGTAAAATTTGGTCCAACAAAACCTACATCATTCAAATCAGAGTTAGTCATAAAATCCCTCATCTTCCTAGATCTTATAGACAAGAGGAACCTCTTTCCACCCTTCTTTTCAACCCTACTCAATATACAATAAAGTTTCCTCCCACCAAGCAAGGACCCGTCCCAGACATGGAGCTCTCTAACAGCCTCTAAAGTCTCCTCCTCTCAACATAACAATTACTACCATACATAGTAGACACTTTCCAAAAACCACAATAAGGAGTGGTGAGATCCCCAATAATCACTTGAGAAGAGCTCTCCTCGACCATAAAAGAAGCAACATTTCTATCCCATAAAACCATAATACCTCTAGAATTCCCTACAGCAGGGAAATGGAAGAAATCCCAGCTACCACCAATGATGTTGTCCACATCCCTTCTATCAACCTTATTAAGTTTAGTCTCCACAATCCCAATATAAAAAACATCATAATCCCTAACAATTTCCTTCAAGTACAGAGAGACCTCACTTTTCCTGCTCCCCCTACAAATCCAAAAAATGTTGAAAGACATTAATTCAATTAAGGGGAAAAGTCCCCTCCTTTAAAACCTCCTTTCCCATCTCTTCTCTTCTTCCTATGCTCAGGTTCAAGAGGTCCCAGTGTCTTCACCTCTTTGGCCAATTTGACCTTAACCACATTACTGCTAACAGCACCAGCAGTCTTCACACCATTCATGACTAATCAGACTCCTGCATTGCCTCCGAGTTCTCTTCAGCAGCTACACCTTCCCGTGACTGCTCATCTATGAAATGATTAGCCATTTCACCTTCTTTAATATCTTCTACTAAAGCTTCAAACTTATTATTAACTTCAATATTCGCACCCAACTCCCCTTTATCCTTTATCACATTATTATGTTGGCCACTATCCAAGCCCAATAGCTCGTTCTGTGCCATATTTGTATTCACCTTATTCACAACTTTAATCTCTGTACTCTGCCCATCTTGATTTGTGATTTTCAAATTCCTTCCAGTTCTTCCACCCTCTGCAATTCTTTTATTAATACCTCTCCTATTCTTGAAATGAACTTGCATCTAGGGACCAAACTCACACTCGTGGGCATCACCTCCAACATGAACAGTTTCAGCACTAACTGACTCTTGATTAACTCCTATCTTCTAATCAACAACAAGCCTAACAACCGCCGAACAGGCCTTTCTATCGTGACCAACTTTACCACATTGAAAGCAAAATAATTCTAATTTTTCATACTCAAATTTCTGAAAAAAATGGTTTGCTATGCCATGAATCCAAACACCATTCGGT
>NW_021359174.1:0-206 GCF_001605985.2 Dendrobium catenatum | reverse complement strand
CTAGGAGGAGTCTTTGAATCACGCATAGCACCGGTTCCCCTTCATCTCTCACCACGTCTTCAAGTTCTCCTTCCACTGTATACTCTATATTTTCGGCATCAACTTCTTCTTCGCCTTCCAGCAATTGTAATTATGGACGAGTTGGACATTCATTAGACTTATGGCCCTATTGGAAACACCGAAAACATTTGATGTTAGCAGCTTTA
>NW_021359173.1:0-231 GCF_001605985.2 Dendrobium catenatum | reverse complement strand
TTCCATTGGGGTTTACCTTAAGGGTTTTAATTTCTAATGCATTTGAAGTTGTTTTGGCTGTATTGTTATTAATTATCTGCATATATACCTTAATAATTTATATAAATTATAAGCACTGGTTGATTTATAGATTAGGGTTTTTAATATAATTTTTTTAATGTTCATATCGGCCAAAATTATGGGTTAATTTTTGTGTTATATTCAACAATAAAAATAATGTAAAGATCATGA
>NW_021359172.1:0-211 GCF_001605985.2 Dendrobium catenatum | reverse complement strand
CATCTGCAGGGTTATCCTAAGCAATTAATATATAAAAAGCAGTTATTCCCAAGCAATTATATATGAGCAGAAAGGAAAGTAAACACACTGGCCACGCTCTTTTTATGATTAGGGGGCTTTAGCAGCTGAAGCACCTGTGCAAAGATTTTATAATATTTACGCATTTTTTGATATGCCCCCTTTTTATATTGCCCTGCATGAGCGTGGCCAC
>NW_021359171.1:0-220 GCF_001605985.2 Dendrobium catenatum | reverse complement strand
AACAGCGACTAGCCTGGAGAAATATCCGAATCGAGGGGGGGCACGTGCCCCCGTGGGCCCCCCCTCACTCCGCCGCTGGCGCTGAGGCATCACATAGCATTGCGGCATCGAGTCTACAGCGTTGTGGCGCTCTGCTCTCTGTCGATCACACTGGGTGCTTGAGAACATGGTGCCGGGGTGCTGGGGTATATAGCGTCGAGACGTTGTACCAAATAAAAAT
>NW_021359170.1:0-316 GCF_001605985.2 Dendrobium catenatum | reverse complement strand
TCCGCTTCTGCTATTCAACAAACGGCAAATTTGGCATATCAAACAAAATTTATGATTTTATTTTTAATCATTTTTTTATTGCTTTCTAAAACAGTATTTTAAAAAGTTTTTTTTTTTAACAATAAAAAATTAGTAATCAAAAGCTATATCAAATAAAGCTTAAGATTTTGTTTAGGATAATTTTCTTACTGCTTTTTAAAGCTGCTTAACAAGCAGTAAGAAAAGAAGTTTAAGATTTTATTTGGGACGGCTTTCTTATCACTTTTTAAAGTAACTTTTTAATTAAAAAAATTAATTTTTATATTAAAAAATTATT
>NW_021359169.1:0-226 GCF_001605985.2 Dendrobium catenatum | reverse complement strand
CTTTTAATTAATTATTTGCATGAAAAGATTTATTTGTGATAGACATAATTATTGCCTTAGCTCTACACAAATGTAAGGAATATTTGGTATTTTATTATATTTATGAGAGCATTTCAATTTAACTATTATTCTGATATAAGTTATATTAGGAGTTTAAAAGTCATTAAATTATATTTTGAATTTGATATAATACAAACTCTTCATATAATATATATATATATATATA
>NW_021359168.1:0-207 GCF_001605985.2 Dendrobium catenatum | reverse complement strand
ATAAGTTCATCCTTTAAATAATGAGAATTATCAATCTTGAAGTGTGTTGCTATAGTTCTAACTCCTTTAAAATTAAGTGGACCCACCCAAGCTTCCACTACTTTAACTCCGCACATGCTAAAATACATTGAAGCATGTATTTATCTAATTAGAAAAGAATTGATTCATAAGCAATAACATATTAAACATTTCAAGAAATTGATATTC
>NW_021359167.1:0-314 GCF_001605985.2 Dendrobium catenatum | reverse complement strand
TTCATCAAGTTGTTCATGTGCAAATTTCTTATTCCAAATTTATTTTTAATGCTTCTTTGTGTCGCTGCTTGTACTATAATAGGTCGACTCCCTCTTTGGGAACTTTTATTTGATTTTTCCCACATCTCTAATAGTCCTTGGTGTGTGGGTAGTGATTTCAATATTATCTCTAGTGCTAATGAAAGGATAGGGGGTAACCTACCTAATGTGAATGCTATGGATGATTTCAATCAAATGATTTCTAATTGCAACCTTTCTGATATTAGTTTTTCTAGTAGTGCTTTTACTTGGAGTAGATATTCTGTGATAGAATT
>NW_021359166.1:0-257 GCF_001605985.2 Dendrobium catenatum | reverse complement strand
TTATAAGTTGACATGTTCCCATGCTTAATTAGATGCATTCAGTCTACTGATCATTTTTGTTTATATAGTGATTTCATAATTTTTTTTTTTGTATATATTGATGATTACTAATTTTTTAAATATTGAGATGAGCATACATATTGATTCTAGAGATCTTGTATTAAAAGTATTGGTAGTTTTGGTTTCATTGCTAGGCTTTGTAAACTGATTATATTATTTTGATTTCAGGTTTAGGAAAGGGTTAGGACAATGTAAAG
>NW_021359165.1:0-2867 GCF_001605985.2 Dendrobium catenatum | reverse complement strand
GGAAGATGAAGTTTATGTTCATCGTACTGTACGAAATATTTCGTACCGTACGACGATAGTCGTAATGTATGAATTTTTTTGGTACAGTACGATCTATTATAACAAGAAAGAATAAAAACACTTTTTTTCTGTGTTTTATCCTTCTGTGAATCGTACTGTACGAATTTATTTCGTACAGTACGATCTAGTGTGACAAAAAACTTTGAAATTACATAACTTTATCGTTTTAAGCCCGCTGTCGACGCACAGCACCTTGTTTTGGATGTATTTTGAATTCTGCATTGTTTAAAACTATTTTTAGATAAAAAGTCTATTTATATTTTCTGTTATTTCAAAAACAGTAAGACTGCTCTATTTTTAAATATTATTTTATTATTTTTAAACTTGTAAAATCCGTATCTAATTCGTTTTAGATCGAATTTTGACGTATAACCCCTTGAATTTTTCAGAAAATTAATCTACTTTAATTTTAAAATTATTTTTAGGACTAAACTCTTGCTGTTTGGCATAAGAGTTCTATTTATTGCTATTTTAAGTTTTTTTTTTATTTAATTAAATATTTATATATTATTATTTTTAAAAATTAAAAATATATATTTTTTTCAAACTATTTGTTTGAGAAACCTCGATTGGGTGGTCAGCGGGTTTCCCTATACTCATTGTATTCTGAACTTGATATTTTCAATTAATTTTATTTTCAAAAAATATATTTATATCTACAAGTATTTTTTTAAATTATTTTAAAAGCAACTTATACCTAAATCCTAACTTTGTAGACTTGCTTATCGTATGAAATTTATAGACATGGATCTTATGTGTGAAGAGCAATCTATAGGGGATGGGTTAGTGAATGGTGAAAGTCCGCACTTATACATTCACTAAATTCCTTCCTTTAGGTGTCCCTGTCTTTTATTTTTGTAGATTGGCATGTAATAGGATTGCAACCCACGAGCACTTAGCCTAGGCTCTCCTAGATCTAAGGATATGGTGTGTTATTTATTTTGTACTCCCATGCATTTATTACGTGAGGGTTAGCTAAAACTTTTGATTTCAAGCCTCGCATATAGGACGGAGGAGCCAATAAGGCACGGCGGTACATCATAATGGTGACTCGTCTAGCGAACTTAGCACCTCTTTCTAGGAGCTGAGGATAGATCCCTGTATTGACATGAAAACCTCTACAATTAACTAGTGACATCATAAAAGACATCCCTGAATTTCTTAGGATTTTGGTTTTTCAGGGAGCCGATTCGTAAAGCCCTTAGCTATACTAAAAACTCTAATTAACTCGGTTAGTTAAGGTAGCCCCGAGACTTCCGGAAAAATACAATAAATACACCTTAGGGTCATGACCATTTTACCATAATACTCCACACTGCAGATCTGATCCTTGACCTTAGATAAAATAAGACTTTTCTAGTTTGTACCTCAAGGTGACCGCGCTAATTGTGACCATAGGTGGAACTTACCGTTTTGCCCCTAATAAATCATTAAAAATTAATAAAAATCGCAAATCTTACTCCAAACACGTTGGAAACATTTTTCTGGTCATGCCCTGACTTTGGGATGATTCCAATCAGTTTTGGAGGCTGATTTGGAGCAAAACAATAATAAGGCTATTTAGTAGGGAATATTTTAGAAAATTCCAATTAAACACCTACGACCTTTAAAGAAATTCATACTATTGTAAGAAACTCCAAATTAGAGGTAAAACTCACTTGGCATTGAACTCTATTAGGGCCTAAGTATTTATTAAAAATTTTAGATTCCAGAAAGACTGGCTTAGATTAGAAAAAGTCACTTTTTGGTCAATCCTAGTCATCTAGATAGGGTCCCGAAACTTAGAAAATCATAACTTTGTCTGAGATAACTCCGATTTCAGCCTACTACCTGTTCTAAGCTACTCGTATTAAGGTCTAGTAATTTTCCTAACGGTGTTAGGAATCCCAGAGCTACGCTATTTCCCATATTGGAACTTTTTGGGACCCTTAGCTTTAATACCTAGGAGGACCGGGAACTTTTTCCAAAATTGACTAATGGCAATTGAAACTTCAAACTATGCATATGTCCTAAAGTTCTTAAAACTCATCACAAACTGAAATAATTAACACATTGGGATCCTAAAATCAGCTAATATTGAATTTCAACTAAAATATATCCCCTTTTACAGATCCCAACAAATTATAAAGTAGTAGATAACTTCTGAACTAACTTACCCTGCTTAGGAGCTTATCCAAAACACACTAGCCTTACAACCACACATAGAATTGTTTGCTGGGCACTACTTTAAGACTTAGGTTAGGTCGCTGGTTTCACCTTTTCTGCTGGTGTGCCGGAGCTGTTCCTGGATTTCATTGCATGCGTTTTGAAATTGTTGGTGTGCTTGCTTACTTTTTCTGTACTTACTATGATGTGATACGCTGACTTACCATAGGTTAGAAGCGCTATATATATACTGTTTATCGGGCCGTGCAGGGTGGCCATGCTCGAAGCTGATGAAAAAGGGGGAGCAATGTTATGATTTCTGATAATGTTCATAGCGAGGCACTTGCTCAGGCTCCCCTCTAAAATGATGAGGGCTAAAATTATTAAATTATTATAAACTGCTACAGGAGGAGCTGCTTAGGCCTCAAAATTAGAGCATGGCTTGGCACCACGGGTCAATGGTGTTAGCACTTTTCCTTTTTATATATAACTGCTTGGGATTTTTTATTAGGATAACTTGCAGGGTCTTTAGAATTTACTGGCTTTCCATAAAATGTAAATTTTTTTGTAATAATTGTTAAGAGTTGTGAAAACAAACTTTCTGAGTCGGGATATCTTATCCAGCTCGGATTCCAAAAGAAGAGAAGCATCCCTAAGGGGAG
>NW_021359164.1:0-211 GCF_001605985.2 Dendrobium catenatum | reverse complement strand
ATGTGAAGTCAAAAAGGGAGGGGTCCATGAAAGGTTCCCCCGGCCACGCCGAAGCCGAAGGGGAAGATGGAGCCAAAAAGCAGGGAGGAAGGAATATAGAATATGTTGTATTATTTATTACTGATAGATGATATTGGATATATATGGTTGTTATTTATTTAAAGGATAAATGAATAATTTCTCGAATTTAGATTATGGGGCATTACAAGGA
>NW_021359163.1:0-389 GCF_001605985.2 Dendrobium catenatum | reverse complement strand
TGAACATTCTCTTGCATGACTACAAACTTTTTCGTATTAAACCTCATGAATCGATTTCTGACATGTATACAATATTTACTCAGATAGTTACTTCACAGCATGCACTAGGAAAAGAACTTTCAAACTATGAAAAAGTTAACAAGATTTTGAGATGCTTGCCTTCATCTTATGATGCAAAAATCACTGCAATTACTTAATCTAAGGATTTTAACACCTATTCAATTGATAACTTACTTAGCTCACTCATTGCTTACGAGCAAGGGGTGAATCAAAGAAATCTTGATGCAGGTGAGAAGAAAAATGAGAAAATAATTGCACTAAAGGCGCACAAATCGGATTCTGAATCTTCCGAGTCTGAAAGCGATAAAGTTGCCTTCATCACAAGGCAA
>NW_021359162.1:0-283 GCF_001605985.2 Dendrobium catenatum | reverse complement strand
TCGTATTGGACAATTTATGACAATCATACCTGATCCCGTGATTAGGGGACTAATTATGGTAGAATTGCTCGATCAGATCATATAGGATAATTTGTGACAATCGTACTAGATGATCTGAGAGATACATGGGATGATACTTGATCGTCCTGTATCACCCAAGATGAAAAACCATGATTTCTCTTCTAATCAAACATGAGATCGTATGGTATGACCAGAGAAATGTATGGGATGATTTTTACATTGTCTCCCATCATAGCCTATTGTATTGGACGATCAATACAAT
>NW_021359161.1:0-240 GCF_001605985.2 Dendrobium catenatum | reverse complement strand
TACATTAATTTTAAAATAAATTTAATAATTTTCAAAATTTATCTTGACATAATTTATATTAGTATATTTTCACACTATTTTTTTTTTCTATTTTGTTTTATTAATATTGGAGCAGTTATAAAGATGATTATAAAGGTGATACCAGGAAATTAATTTTGCTTGAAGGCTGTTGCGATCAATATAAATACTTTTATTTTTGAAATTTTTGGTCATTGACTTTCTTAAAGCAATCATAGAGTG
>NW_021359160.1:0-353 GCF_001605985.2 Dendrobium catenatum | reverse complement strand
GGATATCCTCTTGAAGTAGGATTCTAGGAGTAATTTTGGCAGAGAAAAACCTAAGGAAGGAATCCTCACTTGCCCTAGATAGAAAGTTGTCGTCTCCACTCCTGGAAGTTGATCCCTTAGTGAGTCTACCCCGCTTGCTAGAACTGGCCATTACTAAGTTGAGTAGGATTGGAAGAGGCTATTAAAGTGGATGAAAATGAATTCTAAAGCCCTCTTATTTAAAAAAAAAATGATCTTTCATACGTATGAAAAAGGGTTCATACTATACGATTGAAGGTTCATACATGATGAAAAGAATTTCGTATGTACGAATAAATATGTTCAAAATGAAACGACTTTTTGTAATCACGCAA
>NW_021359159.1:0-569 GCF_001605985.2 Dendrobium catenatum | reverse complement strand
TTTTTATTATTTTTAAAAATATTATTTTAATATAAAAATTTATAATTCAAAATAATTTAATACTAAAAAATTATTTTAAAAAATATCCGTTCTTTCAACTATGATACTCACTAAGACTTTGAGATGATTTTCTTAATATTTTTAAAAGCAGTTCTTTAGTACAAAATTTTTAGTTGAAAAAAATTACATACTGAAAAATTGCTTTAAAAATCAGTAAAAAAACGTCTCAAATGAAACTTAAGCATCCAAACAAAATAAGATGCCAAAACGAATAAGAGCATCTCCAACCGAACACCAAACGTGCGTATGGCGTCGTTTGGTCGCTCCAAACGACCGTCAAATCTTCCACCATTTACTCTCGGGTGAACAGTGCGACACCGATATTGGAGTTGCACTGTTCACATATGCAATTTTGCTCTCTCAACCGAATTTGTGGAAAAAAAGCGTGAAAGGGGAGAAGGATCATTACCTTCACATAAACATTTAAAATGGAGTTCGATTGGAGCAGACTACCGCATTTTAGAGTTTTACTGTATTTTGCCGTGAAAAATGGAGTTCTCCGTTGGAGA
>NW_021359158.1:0-356 GCF_001605985.2 Dendrobium catenatum | reverse complement strand
GACATTGTACCAAACAAAACTTTAATTTTGTTTTTAAATGATTAGTAAAAGTAAAATTTAACCACCAAATAAAAATTTTTAAAATTTTAAAATATTATTGAACTGTTTGGTTTTATGTAAAAGGGTGTTAAGTATTAATTTCAAATATAGGGATTTTCAAAATATCAGTATTTGGTTTGAAGTACAAGAAATGCAGTATAAAATTCTGGTGTATTAGAATGCACCATGTACTATAATTTTTGGTGTATTTTAAAATTGTTAGATTTGAGAGACTTTTAAATTCACTGCAAATTCTTTGTTATTGCTGTCAGCCACCTCCTCTCGCCACTGTCATTAGTAATTGTTGGCCACTGGGC
>NW_021359157.1:0-337 GCF_001605985.2 Dendrobium catenatum | reverse complement strand
CAGTAGGCTTGTTCTCCAATCCTGGCCTATAATGGATCTCAGAGTCATAGCCTAATAGCTTTGACAACGACCTTTGATGCTCCTCGATCACCTTTCTCTGCTCCAACAGGTACTTCAAGCTCCTCTGGTTTATCCTGACAATGAAATGTCTGCCCAACAAGTAAGGTTAACACTTCTGAATAGCTAATACAATGGTCATCAACTCCCTCTCATAGACTAACTTCAACATAGCCCTGGCTGTTGTGGGCTCCAAAAATTCGGCCCCGGCCTCCCCGCTTCGCTTTTTCTTTTTATTCGACAAGGGAGTTTTAACTGAATAAGTTCCGAGGTAAATTTT
>NW_021359156.1:0-205 GCF_001605985.2 Dendrobium catenatum | reverse complement strand
TTATGTGGGCAGAGACCCCTTCGGCTGTTCACACTCTCTTAGTGTGGGCAGAGAACCCTTCGGTTGTTCACACTCTCCTAGTGTCGGCAGAGAATTTGATTTCTTTGACAGATCTTCTTTACAAGAAATCTAGAAGGAAGAGAGAAAAGAGTGAAGTAATCAAAAAACAAAGTAGAGACTCTTACCTTTGAGTACCAAGTGAAAC
>NW_021359155.1:0-217 GCF_001605985.2 Dendrobium catenatum | reverse complement strand
GGAATGATTGGTCTTCTCAGCACCAGGACCAATTCCTCTTCTTGAAATGATCGAGGGCGCACCATCCGACCAAAGGATTTCGCCATTCTTCCTCGATAGATTTCTAGGTTCTGTTGAGCTTGTAACCTGAGTTCATCAAGTGCATCGAGCTCTTCCATTCTGAGACGGGCATTTTGTTCCTGAGTAAGCTCATTCTGAATTGCTATCCGGAGTGACG
>NW_021359154.1:0-236 GCF_001605985.2 Dendrobium catenatum | reverse complement strand
TCATTCAATGTACAATTCAGAACAAAAGCAGAATTCGTACGAAAAACCAGCGGTATAATGGCAGTATATGGAATTTACACAAAATTCACAGATTCAGAAATTTACCAAATTATCACAGAATATTCACAACAACATTGTAATACTTTCATTGTATTGACAAAACATTTTTCAACATCCTGATAATTTGCATTTCAATTAAAACACCGCAAAATCCAAAATATCCGGTAAAAATCTTC
>NW_021359153.1:0-216 GCF_001605985.2 Dendrobium catenatum | reverse complement strand
CCCGCCCCAAAATCCCACAAATGAAGACCACTATCCTCCGCCCAAGCCGCCACGTACCGATCACTGGCCGCGGCCGCTCGAACCTCCCCCACCCTTTGCCTAAATCCATACAACAGCTCACCCGTCACCGCATCCCAAACCCTTCCGCCTCCTCCCCCAACCCACATTATCACAAAACCCCAGTTCATGCACCCAATCACCGCCCTCCCCCTAGCC
>NW_021359152.1:0-261 GCF_001605985.2 Dendrobium catenatum | reverse complement strand
TCCACAACATATCAATGCGGAATCTGCCTATGCAGGAATACTTGACGGACATCAAGAAAATCGTAGATCATATCACCTCCGCCGGCACTACCTTGGACACCGAAGATATCATCATCTACATCTTGAAGGGTATGCCCCCCTCTTACCAGTCGTTCAAAACTTCCATCCGGCATCTGCAGTCTCCTTTGACTCTCGACAACTTCTACGCAATGCTCATCACAGAAGAACTCCATTTGCGCGTGGACTCTCAACGCCTCTCTG
>NW_021359151.1:0-269 GCF_001605985.2 Dendrobium catenatum | reverse complement strand
ACCCCTCCCGATCACGAGAGAGAACTTTTGATTAAGACTAGTCGTCGATCAGATACGTAGAATATACGTGTTATCTGACATATAATAGCAGCATGAGTTTGGAAATTTGGAGAATTTGATATTTAAAATAGAAATTGCATCATCTCACACTTAAAGCGAATGGTGGGGGAATGGATGATGGACTCGATCAAGATCCCATGGTTCCGTCGTCCTGGGCCATCTTGGTCCTTAATCTACTTAGTCAGAGGAGGTAGTTGACCCAACCTGAC
>NW_021359150.1:0-294 GCF_001605985.2 Dendrobium catenatum | reverse complement strand
GGCATGAGAGGTTAGAGTTAGGGTTATGCTTTGATTATTGTGTTTTCTTGGAGTTTCTTCTTGATGTCTTGGGCTCTAGCTTTGTCTAGAGATTGGGAGAGAACAATCCTCCTCTTGAATTGAGGATTAATTGTATTTTTGCTTTCGTTATTTCCATTAGTTCTCTCTTTTGCAATAAAATTATTGTTTGAAGAGTTTTCCATCAGATTTTGTGGGAATCATTTGCTGTTTTTTCTGTATCTTTGTTAGGGTTTACTTGAAATATTCAAGTATTTCTTATCAGGTTATTGTTAC
>NW_021359149.1:0-202 GCF_001605985.2 Dendrobium catenatum | reverse complement strand
AAAATGTGGAAGAGAATTTGGAAATAGAAAACCCTTTTCCTAGAGATTTGAGATTTTTTAAAAACCACCTAAGAGAATTGATTATAGGTGAACCTAGTGAGGGTGTTAGAACTAGGCGTGGATTAAGCAAGGAAGCCAACCATTCAGCCTTTATTTCAACTATAAAACCCACTAATATTGATCAAGCACTTTCAGATGAATT
>NW_021359148.1:0-469 GCF_001605985.2 Dendrobium catenatum | reverse complement strand
TTACACCATCTCGCATCCTTGACCAATCAATTCTAAGTTATACAGTAATGGATATCTTTGCCACTTACACTCTTCAATTCCATCTTACCATCTCCTTCCTTTTAGAATTTTAGTAGATCATATAATATAATTGAGGTTAATATTGTATGATTAGAAGAAACTCTTCACCCTCATCTCCTTCAACATCAATCTTTTCTAAATAAATGTTATTTTCATACTCGGATTCATTTACTTCTTCTTCCTCCAAGTTTTTATCATTTTCTATGAGATTATTTCTTTGTTGATTGTTTTTCCTAAAAGTGACAGAGAGATGACCATAAAACCCGCATTTATAGCATGTGTAAGATAACGCAAGATCTCTTGGAAGTCACTAATTTCTCCACTTGTACCAAGAGAAATATGAGGAACAGAGTAAGATCATTAAATCTCAACTAAAAACTATAGATTGGTTAAAAATGATAGCAGAAAA
>NW_021359147.1:0-221 GCF_001605985.2 Dendrobium catenatum | reverse complement strand
CTAAGGAAAATTCTGGAATACTTTGAATTCCCGCCCAGGTTTTCAAAGCTGATAATGGAATGTGTTTTAAATCCTAGATTTTCTATAATCATAAACGGGAAACTTACAGAATGGATAATAGTTGACAGTGGATTTCATCAGGGATTCCCATTGTCGCCAATGCTATTCATTCTTTGTTCCCAAATACTTTCCAATGCATTGGTTCAGTCATCAGTCGGCAT
>NW_021359146.1:0-210 GCF_001605985.2 Dendrobium catenatum | reverse complement strand
AAAATAAGGGAATAAGAGAAAGATAAAAAAAAAAGAAAAAAGAGAAAGAAAGAATGATTTTTCAAACAGGTGTCGAAGACCCCGGCCGTCGTACCTTAGATCCGGCCGGGATGGTTCTAAATTGAAGACCTCACGCAGTCGATCTTAGATCCTGGTGGGATGGTTTAAATCCAAAGCCCCTACGCCGTCGACCTTAGGTCCGGGTAGGAA
>NW_021359145.1:0-252 GCF_001605985.2 Dendrobium catenatum | reverse complement strand
ACAAGAGCTGCACCTTAAACCGCAAGCTCTCAGTCTGGGCTGTATTAAGCCCAGGCGGTTTGCTTTCCAACTCCTGTAGCATCCGAACCTCAGCGTCCAACTCCTCCTTAAGTTGGTTGAGGCATCTGAACTTTTCCTTATTCCAGAAGAACAAAGACTTCAGCGTTCTGTTACACTTTCTCTGTAATTGTGCAGCCTCACTCCCAAAATCAGCCACCCTCCACTTCTCCATAACCAGGTGGCGAGCATGTG
>NW_021359144.1:0-204 GCF_001605985.2 Dendrobium catenatum | reverse complement strand
GTTCGGAAAGAACATCTTTCATACTGGCCTGGTACCAAGAAATTAAAATCAAAGGTTTTTTTGTCTGTTCAAAATCTGGATTCAAGAAAGAAACAAAAAAAAATACAGAAGGTTAAATTTCGAAAATCAACTACAAGAACTGGATGTCCTGCTATAGTGAGATTTTCTGTTAGTGAAGAAGGGATATGGACGGTGAAAAATTCG
>NW_021359143.1:0-248 GCF_001605985.2 Dendrobium catenatum | reverse complement strand
TATGGTTTTATTTATGATTTATTTTATTAAAATAAAAAATCATATTTAAAAAAATTATAAATATAGATATTGTATGCTTTCATTTACTTGAATTTAATTAGTAGTGTTCTTTCTAACTTATGAAAAAATATTTTGAAATTGATGATTTTAGTATATGCATAAATAGTTTAAAATATAATCAATATTTTAAAAAATAGTCTTGCTTGCATCAATAATACAAACTTTTATTCTACACCACTTATAGGACT
>NW_021359142.1:0-260 GCF_001605985.2 Dendrobium catenatum | reverse complement strand
ATCATGTCCACTTATCTTTAATGATAAAAATCTTATATTTATTTTAAATTAATAAAAAATTTAGAACACATTCTTATTTTTTAAGAGAAAAAATAGAATGGCTTGAGCCCGAAATAATCTCGCTCAACTCTCCAAACATGATATTGAGGTTTTGTTTGTGACAATTTTTTATTATTTTGTAGAGCTTTTGTAGAGAAAATAACTTTTTAAAGATATTATAAAAAGTAAATTTTTGTGTACAATTTTTTTTTAAAAGTAGA
>NW_021359141.1:0-283 GCF_001605985.2 Dendrobium catenatum | reverse complement strand
CGCCCGGCCACCAATTATCTCAGACTTCTGCCCAACCACCAACCATTGCAGACTTCTTTGTGGCCACCGACTGATGCTAAGACATCTGCTTGAGTTCCAGCCATCATCGAACTTACGCACGACCACCGGCCTTTGACAAACTTTCACTCGACCACCATTTATTGTTGGACATTCGCTCGGCCACCGAATGACGCCAGACTTTCGCCCAATTGCTAACCGTCGTCGGACTTCTGTTCAATCATCATTTGTCTCTAGTTTTATACCTGACTCACCAATTATTGTT
>NW_021359140.1:0-256 GCF_001605985.2 Dendrobium catenatum | reverse complement strand
GGTTTGGAATGACTAATTAAGGTGATATAATTATATTAGATTTTGCTCTAATTCATGATTTTATAATTGTTAATATTTTATTTAAGAAAAGAAAGGGACATCTCATCACTTATAAGAACAGACATAATAAAACTCAGATTAATTATTTTCTTATAAGAAAAATAGATCGTTTAGATTGCAAAGACTGTAAAGTCATTCTAAGTGAAATTTTATGTACCCAACATCACTTATTAATTTTGAACTTTATGATGAATGG
>NW_021359139.1:0-2594 GCF_001605985.2 Dendrobium catenatum | reverse complement strand
CTTTGTAAATAAATGAACACTACTTTATAACTTAGCTTTACCTATCATCCTCAATTCGACAGTCAAACAAAAATGCTCAGTAGGACTCTTGGTAATATGCTGAGATGCTTAGTTCAAGACCACCCAAAGAAATGGGATGAAGTATTAGGGCATGGTGAATTTGCTTACAACTCAATGCTCGACCGCTCAATAAGTCGCAGCCCATTTAGTATTGTTTACACTAAGCTCCCAATCATATATTTGATGTCACCATTTTATCTAAATGTCATAATAAATAAGCCTTTGGTATTGCTACATAATTCTCTAACATGCTGCTTGATGTTCGCAGTTAGCCTTTGGCTTCTAATGATACTTACAAGAGCAAGTAGACCAACACCATCATCACAAGGTGTTCCACCTAGGCGAGTTAGTTATGGTTTGCTGACCATATCTGTTAACGATTAATGGCGCACCATGGCGCAAAGGTCCCTTTGGAGCCATGGTGCATAGTGCACGGCGAGGCGCGCGCAATTTTGAACATGGTACAAAGTATATAAAAATTATAAAATAATAAGCATGAATATGAAATATTATTAAAAATAAAAGACAAGCTATCATAATAATGAAAGACAACTATAATATATATAAGTTCGACTAAGTAACATCCAAATATCTCATAATTTAAATATTACAATATTTTTTTTAAAGATCAAACAAGAATTTAATCTACTCTTCTTGGGAATCATCATCATCATTAAATGTTAAAAAAGCTTTATTATCTTCATCAACAGTCTCCTACTTCATAATCCTCTTCATCAGCCTCTTCATCCTCATTGTCAATATCAACATGATGCATAATTGAAGATTCGTTCTCTTTCCCTTTTAATCTTTTTCGAATATTATAGCTTTTATCATAAACACTAGTAGCCTTAGTAGCACTTGTTCAAGTTAAATCTTCTTCTCCAGCAATAAAGTTATTTTCTTCATCAGACTCATCATCTAATTTTCCTGTTAGCCATTCATTTGCATCATTTATCTCAGTCAAAGAAATAGGATTAATCACATCACGATGATTGAATCTTCGAATTAGTACTATATTATATTTCACATAAACTAAATCTTTTAAGCGATCATGATCCAATTTGCTTCTTCGTTTGTTATGAAGCTGCAATTAAAATATTATTATATTACTATATTATGAACATATATAAAAAAACAACACATACATTGTAAAATACTTACATGTTCAAAAATACTCAAATTGCGTTCGCATCCAAATGAACTACATGTTAAACTTAAGACTTTAATAGCAAAGCTTTGTAAATTGGAAGCTCCTTATCCATATGCCAACCACTAATTAGCTGGAAAAAATGATTTTTTTAATATTATTTACTTGGAAATCAGTCTTAATTTTTTCGTAAATAATGATATCTGGAGATCGGGTAGTTCTTTATCTTACAGCTGGAGGAATATCAAATAGTCCTTCAACCTAATGTATAAACTTAATTCATTACTGATTTTATCTTCTTCAGCTACATCTTGAGATAATCTTTCAATACATTGATAAAGACCATCAGTTATTTTCTTATCCTTGGCAATATCAGGGTTATTGAAGAAATATTCAAGATTTAAAAAATGTCCCACTGCATGTAGATGCCGGTGTAATTACACTTCCCATCTTTTATCAATCATTTTAAAAATTTGATCATACTAATCACTGTTATTAAAGCTTGCAGCAATTGCCTCTTTTGCTCTATCAATTGTTTCATATATGTAAGCAATTGGGGGCTTCTTCTCTCCATCAACCAATCTAAGAACCTTTAATAAAGGACCAGCTATTTTTAAGGCATATACTATAGTGTTCCAAAATGATTGTATGTTGAGATTATTTTGCTTTAGCCTCTTTCGCATAAGGACCTAAGATAAACTCCTCACATGTAAACATTTTCTTAAAGTTCAGTTGTTGTTGATGAAAACGTTGTAAAGTTAAGAAAGCTGTTGCAAAACGAGTCTTTGCGGGCTTGGTAAGTGCTCTTTGATTTGAGCACCTTCTCATTAACTTAAGTAAGCAAGGCCTAGAATATATAAAGCTGTGTATTGCCACCTCTTTCTCAATGCATCACCTTAGCTTTTGAATTTTGAAAATGTCCTCCATTATTAAATCCAAACAGTGAGCAACACAAGGAGTCTAATAAATGTGAGGATATTTGTCTATCAATAATTTTCTTGTTATGTCATTATAATTTAAGTTAAGATATATAAAATTTTTTCATGAAATAACATACTTTAAAATAAAAGTTATGACAAACCTGCAAGAACATTTTCGGATGCATTATTAGTGACGACTTGGATCGCATTATGTGGTCCATAACCTTGATGTACTTGCAAAAAAGTTCAAACATTTTCACAGCATTCTTGAAGAAAGAACTAGCATCAATTGCCCAAGTGCCTCCACCATAGCAGGGAAACTATCATAGTTCATAGCGTTAAATGGAATCTCAGCATCGTACATCCATCTACTGAACACTTGAATAACCCTTCCTCTCATTTCTTTTTTAGTTGCATCCATTTCTTTGTTAAACTGACATTTTCTATGTTTTACTACATCTTCAGGA
>NW_021359138.1:0-256 GCF_001605985.2 Dendrobium catenatum | reverse complement strand
CTTTGAGTTTTCTCTCAGATTTCCTTGTGGTTTTGCTATTAATCTGCTGTAAACAGCAGATTTCTGCTGTATTTCTGCTGTGAACAGCAGTTTCCATCGAATCAACTTCAGTTTTGATGAGAAACATTTGGGAACTCAAGTGTTTCCTATCAGTTATCAGTAGAAATGAAAACCAAAAAACAAAAGCATACTTGGACGGGCTTAAACTCCACCTTTCGAAGCATAAAGAAGATCTGGAGATTGGATATTGCCTCAA
>NW_021359137.1:0-859 GCF_001605985.2 Dendrobium catenatum | reverse complement strand
CCTTCCTTAGACCCAAACTCTAGAAGAACTTTTTGTGAGACATAACACACAATCCTCACACACTTAGTTGCATAACCCCTTAGGCATGCTAGGATTAGGATTTTTCTTTGTGTGCGTATGTGATTGTTGTTGTGGATTGATTTCCCTTGAATTGTCTGCTTGTGGGCACTTGCGCTTAAGTGGTTAGTATAGAGATATAAATGCTTTTCTATGTAGGTGGCCATATCTAAAAGGGGGGCGCTCTTAAATAAAAATAATCTGCTTGCATGACAGGTACTAATTAAAACCCACCCAAAGATGTGGCCAATAGGGTAGAAGCAAGGGGCATAGCACTTAGCACTCTAAGTGTTCGGCCAATTTTGGGATGATCATATTTCTGTTATATAAACTTCCACCTGACTCTGTTTTGCAGATTTGAGTCTTTTTTTTACACTATGTATTTGATTAGATCTAGGGTGTGAAACTTGTGGGGTTTGGATTAGCAAGCAAGAAGGATCAAGGGAAAAAGTATCCCTTAGAAGGTTGAAGCTTGAAGACCCCAACAAGTAGAGTCTGTAAATATAAATGGGTTGTATAATGTCAGGCAACTCAGCTGCCAAACATGTTTGTAATAACTGGGACATTATTTACATTTCTATCTTAATTTATATATAAGCATGTGTTTAAGTGTTTACTGGATACGCATTAGAAAAGCATGTTTTTCCTAGATTTCTTCTTTTGTTTCTGGGGGCGTGGCCTGGACTCTACTACGTTAGGCTCTTAGGATAAACTACGTTTTCTACCCCTTAAAATGTAAGCAACCTAAAATGATATTTGGCTTCATGGTTTTCTAACAAAAAAAAATTTGCGTGGCTCTCTT
>NW_021359136.1:0-279 GCF_001605985.2 Dendrobium catenatum | reverse complement strand
TGCATGTCAATTAGGAAGATAGGTGAAGTCCTATTTTTAGTCCAATAAGGATCTTAGAACTAGTAAGCCATTTGAGAATTTATATATATATATATATATATATTTGGACCAGTAGAAACTATAAGTCTAGGAGGGAAGGTATACAAATTTGTGATTGTAGATGATTTCTTGAGATTCACATGGGTTATATTTTTATATCATAAGAGTGAAATATCTAAGGAATTTAGAAATTTTTTTATTTTGATTCAAAGAAAACTAGGATATGAGATTTTAATAATT
>NW_021359135.1:0-546 GCF_001605985.2 Dendrobium catenatum | reverse complement strand
TATATATTGCATTACATGGTAGGAGTTACATATACATATTTGTTTGGTCGGAAAGACCGTAGTCGGCAGGAGACCGGCGTTAGAAAGACCGTTGTTTGTTAATGGAGGTCGGAAGGACCATAGTAGGAGATGGAGGTCGGAAGGACCGTAGTCGGCAGGAGAACGGAGTTAGAAAGACTGTTGTCTGTTGATGGAGGTCGGACGGACCATAGTAGGCGACGAAGGTCGGAAGGACCGTAGTCGGAGTATTCTGGGAGAACTTTGGGCATCAGGTGGTGGCCTGATGGAGCACACGGCCTTTGATGATGATCTGGCGAAGAGAAGGGCCTATGGCAAAGGTGAAGGCCTCTGACGAAGGTGAAGGCCGTTGGTAAAAGTGAGGGCCTCTAGTGAAGGTTAGAGCCTCTAGCGAAGGTGAGGGCCTTTGGCAAAGGTGAGGGCCTCAGATGAAGACGTCGGGCCTTAAGCAGAACATTGGGCCTTCAGCAAAACGTCGAGATTTGAGCAGAATGTCGGGCCTTGAGCGTCAAGCCTGGAGTAGACGTT
>NW_021359134.1:0-395 GCF_001605985.2 Dendrobium catenatum | reverse complement strand
GGTGGGTAGACGGTAAGGTGACTCTAAGTGAGGTCGTAGAGGCCCATGCTCTAGTCTTGGGTGATAAGCTGAGTGGGGCATGTAATTAGAGTGGGGATAGTCAACGGGTTTCTCCGTCATAATTCTAGTCATATTGCCCACTAGATTAGCGATGTCATCTAAACTCTTTTGGAGTCTTATCGTGTCCATTGGGAAGCGTCAAGTGATGCCTAATAAAGAACGGGTGTAAGGGGCAATACTCTACGAGGAGGAAACATAATTATAACTTGCTATAAGGTGCATGAAAATAATGGGAAGCAAGCTAGAAAGGTGGTTTAAGAAATCTAGGCAGTTAGGAAGGTTGTAAAGTTAAGGACAACACCTAAACTCGAAGAAAACAAGCTTCTAACGCCCCT
>NW_021359133.1:0-298 GCF_001605985.2 Dendrobium catenatum | reverse complement strand
ATTAAGGTCTTTAGACTCAGTGATAGCAGTTATCTTAGCATCATAGGAACTAGATAAGCATCTAAAAATTTTATTCACTTTCTCAGAATTTGAAATCTCTCCACCTAATGCATGCAAGGATGTCATGATTTGGGTTAACCTAGTATACATGTCAGAAATTATTTCACTAGATTTCATACAGAAGAGTTCATAATCATGAAGTAGAATCTTAAGCCTAGACTGTTTTTCTTCGTTTGTTCCTTCATATGTAATACACAGACTATCCCAAATCTCCTGACCAGAAACACAGGTAGACACT
>NW_021359132.1:0-276 GCF_001605985.2 Dendrobium catenatum | reverse complement strand
GGTGGTGGATCCATGGAAGAATCGTACATGCAAGAAGGAAATCTCAATCCAGGAACAAACACAAAGCTTAAGAGCTTAAAAGGAGAATAACATTCATCAATAACCCCTTTTTTCTTACGATATCTTGTATATATAGACATAATAGAATACTCTAGAAAATATGCGCCTAAACTAATAAAGAATAAACTATTCCTAAAAATTTATTTAGCTAATGATGTTCACATCACTTTATTAGTTAGTCTTACCAAAATTCTTCTTATATAAAAACCACTTGAC
>NW_021359131.1:0-16742 GCF_001605985.2 Dendrobium catenatum | reverse complement strand
TGAAGGCTTTACAACGAGAGGTTGTATACAACTTTCTTGTTGGAAAGCTTTGTGGTTTTCTACCCCACTCCAAATGAAGGAAAAGGCACTTGATTGTGGGACTTTTTGTAGAATTTTGGGGCTAGCGAAAAGAAAGATTTTGATAGATGATTTTTGTAGAGTTTTGTGTCAAAATAAGAAAGAGGAGATTTTGATAAATGATTTGTGTAGAATTTCATATAGCTTTTCATTCAAAAGAAACAAAGAGATTTTCATAAATTAGATTTGGGTCTAATAACTTTTGTAGAGTGGATTTGTATTGGTAGATTATTTAGAGGTCTCTTTTTGGATGAAGTGGTATCTCTTAGTCTGAATTGAGTCTCTTTCATTAATGTTTGCTTCTAGATATAGAAGAATGTGGTAGATATAAATTTGGAAGATTGTGATGGGTAGAAAGAAGTGTTGTTTTAGGTCTAGTTTGTTTTCTTTTTGGAACTTGAGCTTCTCTTGTTTGCTTTGGGTTTGGTAGGGAAGAGCTTGTGTAGTCACGTCGGGTTTGTATCAAGTGCCTTATTTGGGTTGTGGGGATAGTAAATGGCATTGTTAATGTTGCTTTTGGATACACTTGACTTTAAAGAAGTGTGTCCAAGACAACAATGCCTACATCCCTTTTATATATGATTTTCATTCTTGTTCTTTTTGTTGCTTTTAGTTGTCTTTCACTTCGGCATTAGTTTGTTTCTTGTCGTTTCTTCCATACTGCGATGTTGGACACTCGCAAAATGAGAAGAACCCAAAACACAAGTGACTCAACCGGTACAAGAAAGGTACGTTTTTTTTCTTTTCTGCATTTTTATTCTTTCATATTATTAATTGCTTATCGAACTACTCTAATCCACTTTTCTTCTATGTTTTGTGAGGTACTTTTTGGAAAGAAATGGATAAGGAGCACTGGAGCACTTGGAGAGGGAGCTAGGACAATCAGATCCGAGTATCAGTCGCCCCTATTCATTCCGGTAGGGGCACTACGGGCGGAACCACCGGGTCATAGCCCCCGATGCTGTAAGCTTTCTTAAAAATTTAGAAAACCTTTTGGGGCCTACATGTTTGTACGCCTCCCACCTTTAGGACCTTGTAGAAACTTCTTTTATAACTAGGATTGCTTTTACTTTATTAGATCCCTAAAACCTTTTGACATACGCATAGAAGTTCTAAGGGTTAGAAAACAACACCACTTTTAGTCCTACAATTTTAGTGACATATAAGGATAAAAATTAAGGACCGAGTCTTAGAAAATATTGACTTAGGATGCATGCTCCCTATAGGATAGAGACATTAAAATAAAAACTTAGTGACACACTTTCCTAGATTTAGTTTCTCTTTCTTAATCTACTAATAATCAACCAACTAACTAATCTAATTCTTAAAATCTATTAAAACACTTAATTCTTAATCAAGTTATTATTAACATTTATAATTATTAAACAACAACTATTAAACATAAACCTAAACTAATTCTAACTAATCTAATAATTAACTCCTAACCAACCTAAAATTTAAAAGAAGTAGACTTAATTAGGAGATCAAATTATAAACTAAAAATTCATTAGGATGAAAATATTTCTAAATATCAAAATTTAAATTAATCTTTAAAAATAACCAAAAAATTTGATTAATAAAATACCCAATCTACCTTTCTTTTCCTAATTTATAACAAACTAAAATAATTTAACAAAGTTAATTATCTTGGATGAGTTTTTATTATAACTGCTTAGGATAACCCCTGTAGGAGAGTCTAGATTTTTTTTTATGGATGTAATATTTGATAGTAAATGTTGTGAAAATCATTAAAATAAGGTGTTTTAAATGTAGAGGGGTCCAAAGGAAAAAGAAAACTCCTACAGGGAGTTTCCTTTTTCATTTGGGTATATTTTTAGAGCATTCACTACAAGGAGCCTGAAGGACTGAAGATTATCCAAAGACGAATCAAGGAAGGGAAGATGTAGAATGAAGATATAAAATACCTTATTTTAAGATTTGCGTCGTTCCCGGGTTGTTGTCGGTGGAGCCCAGCCACCCTTACTTTTCTGTACTCTATGATGTAATATTGTATGCCACTTTTCATGGACATTCTTTTTCGTGGGATTTTGTTGTTTATGTTGTGTTTTGTTTACTTTGATTGCGCAGTAGAACCAGCATGCTTTTCATAGGTTTCTTTCTTGCATGTGCTTGTGCCTGATTCGCTAGGATCTTTTAGCAATAAAAATTCTTCTACTCGTAATTAATAATAAAATTTTAAGATTAACTCACATAGAAATATAACGATTCTAGGGAATAGCCAGAATCGTCCAGGGTTGCATACATGCATTCTTTCTCCTTTTAGACAACTTCCCCTCCTGTGGGTAGAGTCGGGATAATCTGGCATAGGAGGATGAAGTGCCGGACCTGAGGAAGTTTAGTCATTCTTAAAAATTACTTTATAAGCCTTTTTAAAACTTCATACATTTATGATTTAGAGACTTTGACCAGCATAAATTGCAATAGTAACCAATTAAAATTAAAACTTAATTGCATTAGTTTAGGCGCATAATAACATTCATAAGTGTGGGATCACTTAGGAACTCCTCTAGTTGTCGATCCCAAATTCCAATGTCTAAACTACCCTCCTATGTTTCATATGGACTGGACAGTATAAATTTTATACGATTAGGTGGTTTTAGCTGGCTTCCTTTTGTAGGCAAGGAATAAGTCCATGATAGTATTAGCTAGGTTATAGGTGTTAATATCGTACGTACGATATTACATCTTTTATAGATTTAGGGTCTAAAGGTGATTGGTACGAGTGAACCACTATACACCTTATTGGTGGGTAAGCTTTCCTTTCTTCTGAAAGCTATAAATCCTACCCATCCGCGTCACACAGATGACGCCACTTCCTTCTTTCTCTCATGTATGTCGGAGATGCGTTGTCTCATTCTTTTCTCCAGTTTCCACTTCTTTGAGCCGACCGGATGTTGACTGAACCACGCGTGTTGATTAAAGCCAAATTGGGACATTCTTCCCCTTTGATTAGGAAAGCCTAGAAATTCCCTCGAGCTAAATCCACTTTTTAGAGAAGATAATCTAACATCTTTAATCAAGGGTTTTCTTAGATCAAGGTCTAAGATGTAATTAACTAAGGGGGCTTGCGCCCGTAGGAAACTGATCCCCACAATAAAATAAACCCTATTCGATGCTGATGTATCGAATAGGGGAAATCTCATGAATTTTTGGGTTATGCATATTATTATCCATCGAGGTGTGTAGGTGAAAGCCGTTATCCTCCATGGCTAATCGTATGTATAACTCCATCTGCTCTTCCATTGGCCTGTTTGTGTCGATCGTAAAGACCTATGACCATTTTGTCCTAAGGGATATTGTGATCATACCCTTTGCATTCGAACCACATGAGCAGAATCCTTTCGGAGACCCACAGATTTATGGCGACCACGGTGGGACAGGTTTTTCTCTCCATCTTCAGATGTTAAATTATCTTCTTTTTGTGTGCACTCCGGGTTTAGTGTTCCTTAGTTAGGTTCTTTTTTTTCTAGCCTTTATAGGCTATTCCGTCCCTTTCTTTCTCGTTCTTTCTGGTGGTTTTGTTTTACGCTAATTGTTATTATTTGTGTTAGCGGACAGTACAAATGGCGTATTCAGATCTGTATGTTACCTTTTATTTTGGCTCTGACTCACGGGTGACACTTCCTGAGTCCCTGTTGACGAGCCCACCTGCGGGGGGATCACTTTTGGATCCTTCACTGATTCGGCGTAAGTCACTCTTGGCGGGCCGACCACCTCTGAGGTTGTTGCATTCTCTCCCCCTCAGAGGAGAGGACGCGCAGCTATGCTACCATTCAGACGATCAGTTGCTCGGCAGCCAGCCCGGGTACCTTATCGTTCAGTTGTTGTTCGTGCGCAGCCAGTGCGCCGGTGGTTAGGCAGCCAGTGCCTAGGCCACTCCCAGTTCACCCTGTTTGTCCAGCGGTCAGGCGGCCAGTGCCTGTCGCTCCTGTTGTTCGTAGCCCGGCCCCTCAGCGCCGGCAGCCAATAGCAGTTCCTTTACCTGTTGTTTTGGAAGAGGCTGCTCGGCTCGGGTCTCCCCTCCTCCTTCCTCTTCAAGGAAATGGGTTGCTCAGGCCGAGCTTCCTCCACCTCCTACTCGTCGGGTTTCTATTTTCACCCGGTTGTCTCACCCCGAGGCTATCAAGGAGACCCCGACAACCCCTCAGTCAATAGCTCCTATTCTTCCAGTACAGTCTGTGGGTACTGATGTAGCTTATTCCTCCACCTCCGGCCTTGGGAGAAGGGATAGGAGGAATAGGAACAGGAGATTGCGCTTAGCGGCATCCGATGCAGCAGTTCAGCGGATGGAAGATTTTGTGGCTCAGTAGGAGCCTGTTCAGCAGAGGTTGGTTCCCTTACAGCGAAAGCCACGTGGACGTGTAGTTACCCCAATTTTGGATGTTGTAGTCGCTCCTGAGATCGACGCAGTCCAGGGAGGATGCTTCTCCCCGCTAGTACATAGTGGTTACGGGGAGGATGTTGTCCATATTGTGGCAGCCCCTCCTATCCCCACAACTCTTCCTCGCGCTCAAGTCCCCAGAGATACTGTTGGTAGGATCCTCACTCAGAGGATCCGAGGCATTATCCGTTCAGCGTGCGGTAGAGGTCGTGTTAGTGAGGAGAGGTTTCTCCACTAGATCTCTCAGGTGCACGCCCAGTTATAGATGCAGTCAGTTAGGCAGAGTTATCGGTGATAGAGAGGACAACCACCATGGCAGTAGACAAGAGTAGTTCCTACCATTAGACCCCAGACAGGTGTTCCTACTACTGGATGATGCCCCTGCCGTCATGGACGTCGCCCACATTTAGAGCCTGTCCGCCCTCAGCTTGGTTCGGTTGTTGTTACCCCCTCCACTCAGTTAGATGTTCCTACCGGGTCCCATCGTAGTAGATGGGTTTAGAGACGTCGACAGATAGAGGAACTTGTCGAGACGGAGCAGATAGTTGGTACGATTCGACGAGTTTATACAGCCCCTTTAGAATCAGTGCCAATTCAGATGAGTCATGATGCAGTAGATGTTGAGGATATTACTCAGGCTCGACTTGAGCTAGTTGCTATTCCTAGTCCCCTTAGGATTTCTTCTCATTTGGGTCCGTACATCGATGCTCTTCATCAGACCTCTGATGAGGACTTACTCAAAGGAGATTCAGATGAAGACATCCCCGTTCACCGTGTCTATGTTATCACGAGACGAGGAACGTCAGATGAGCAGCATGAGCAGTATGATGATTTGGAGGAACAAGGGGAGGCTGATATACCTTCCACCTCAGCACAGGGTGGACTTCCCCGATCAGTAGACACGGATGTCAAAGTTTTGCAGTTACAGACTCAGATGGCAGAGATGGCTAGAGCCATGGCGGCGATGATTGCCTAGTTGACGGTGTTGGGGGCTACACCCCATGTCATGGATGTAGTTACTCCTACTACATCCAGAGACGAGCCAACAGCACCACTGTTGCCAGTCCCGGAGCCTGTTAGAGTTGATAGAGAAGGCAGATCTGATGTCTCCCACAGCAGTACCGTTAAGTGTTCCAGTTCAGAGTCAGTCAGTACAGTTGTCACCAATCCAGATTCAGGACATGATTGCATAGAGAGTTGAACAGGCTATCTCTTTTAGAAAGTATGGAGACTCAGTTAGTAGAGGTCGTCCCTACCCGGTAGAGTACGAGCGGGTGCCTTACCTCATTGGTTTTGTTCCTCCCCATTTTCGAGTTTTTGATGGGTTTGGGAACCCGATGCATTGATGCTGAGACTGTTTGTTAGTAGTTTAGGGGGAGTGGCATTTAAGTGGTATGTCGATCTCCCTAATGATTTAGTTCATACTTTTGCTGAGATACAACTGTTGTTTGTTCAGAGGTTCATTAGTACAGAGCATAGAGTGACTGTTGGTGAGTTGGTAGTGACCAGGCAGCGCCCCCACGAGTCTCTACCTAACTATAAAGTTAGGTGGAGAAATTTTAGTCTTCAGTGTGAACCTCAACTGCAAGAGCAGCATGCAGTTGAGATTCTGTTGAAGAACATTGATGGTCCTATTGCTCCTTATCTGAAAGGTTTTAGCATTCGAACCTTTCAGAAGTTGTTAACCAAAGTCACTAGCCTATAGGACAGCATACCCAGTGCAGTCCCTCCTAAGGTTAAGAGTCAACCCCCCTTAGACTTCAATGATTGGAGTTTACTGGGGCACCAATTCCTTGGAAGGGGGAGGTGCATAGTACTTCCGATGCTCATGATAGGGGCAAGAGGCCCTGGTTAGTTCAGTACCATAACGTCCACCACCACCTCGACCTCAGTTTCAGCCCTGACCTCAGTTACCACCACCAGTACAGCCTCCTGTTTAGTCTCAGCCACGACCGTAGAGTCAGCAGCCTAGGCCCACTTATAGAACTCCAGAAAACTAATAATACTTGCAAGAGAGGCTTAGCAAGGAGTATCCCTTTAAAAGAGAGAGTGTAAAGAATATTTTCAAATTTTTTGTCAAGAAGAACATTTTGACATGTCCACCCAACAGGAGAGTGGAAGACGAGGGGCAGACAGAGCATCCTTTGTATTGTCCATTTTATAGACATATTGATCATGTGATTGAAGATTGCTATGTGTTCAAGGATAGAGTGGAGAGCCTTATGGATAGGGGTGAGATTCACCTGCAAGGCAGCAATCTAGTGAATCCTTAAGACAAAGTTGCTCAGGTTGTTCAGATGATTACTAGCTCCAATCAGTGTGACAGTCAATGTGGTGTTCAGAGCAGTTACACTAAAGCACCTCTTAGTTCTGGGGAGGAGTGGCAGCTTGCACTCTCTCGCAAGATAAGGGGTATGATCAGACGGGCGGTTCAGATTTCAGAGGCAGTTGAGAGGAGGCCCACACAGGCCAAGTCGACAGTTGCCTGTCCAGTTCCTTTGCCAGTTTCTTTTTCTTCTTTTGTTGTAGTGCCTACTGAGCACATTTCTTCTACTTCTACTTGTACTAGAAAGATGTATATAAGAGAGAAATTTGTTGTAACTTTTTAGGAGAAGATAAGATCTCTTCCAGCACTTAGGCTGAAGGATTTTGTTCTCCCTTCAATTGATGATGAATTAATAGAAGAAAATGATTCTGGCTACTTTTGGTATCTTTCTCCTAGTTCTACTTTTTCTAGCACTCGTTCTTCTTCTATTTTATTTATTTCTGAAAATGATGATGATCCTTCTTTTGGAGAAGAGTTTGGGTGTGAGGAAGAGCCTGTATTTGCTATTCCTGAAGGAGGTTGTTATATGGATTCTGGAGATGAATCCGAGAACACTCCTCAGTCACTTTTTGTTGAACCAACACAAGCCATGTCACCTTAACCAAATGAGTCCTCTATTGAGTCTGACTCGATGCGAGAGATACAATTACATTCAGGTAAGGTCCTACCACCTAAAATGGCTAAAAATAATAAAGAAAAAGATATAAACATCATTAACCAACAGAATGATCCTATTCCTCCTCCTCAAGCACAGGCTAAGGAGAAGGGAAAAGGCCCTCAATCGGATGTTGATTACAATGTGTTGGCTCATTTGAGAAAGATTCCTTCTCTTCTTAGTGTTTATGATGCACTTATGATGTCCTCCGACTTGAGAGAGACTTTGGTGAAAGCTTTGCTTGAACCAGAGTCTTATCAAGCCTTCTTTTCCACTCAGTCAGTTAAGGATGCATGCTATTTGAGAGAGATGCTATGCATTACCTTTTCAGACCAGGATCTTCTTTTAGGGACTTCTGATCACAACCGTCCCTTGTACGTCACCACTGAAGTAAATGGTTATGAGTTGAATAGGGTACTCATTGACCAAGGAGCTTCAGTTAATATCCTTAATCATGCCACCCTACAGAGCCTCTCTCTTGGACATTTACAACTGACTTCAGATAAGATTATGCTAAAAGATTTTAATGATCAAGGTCAACGGGCTCTAGGTTCCATCACTTTGCCTTTGCGTTTTGGAGATCTTTTGACTGAGGCAAAGTTTCATGTTATTGAGGCAGATACCTCATACAAGGCTCTCTTAGGAAGGCCTTGAATTCATGAATATGGAATGGTGCCCTCTACACTACACCAGTGCATGAAATATATGAGGAACGATGTAGAGTTTTCCATCCTTGGAGATACTCAACCTTTTATCGTGCATGAGGTCTCTATTTATGATGACGCCGAGCATTACATGCCTCATAAAGCTCGTAGACCTCCCACTGCCCAGTCACCAGTGATACCTACTAGTGTTGTATAGGGTACTGCGTAGTCACTTGTACAGGGTCCTATACAACCATTAGCACAGGGTCCATCACAGGTTAGGATTGGGGCAGATGTTTCCACTACAGACCTTGATGAATCTTTACGGTTTGTAGTCAGGCATGATACTCCCCCTAGTAGAGGTAGGGAATTGCGTGGTAGAGGTCGAGGTAGAGAGTCAGTTCGCCCTCCGAGGAACTTTGATACTCGAATCCCTCCTCCCTCGCACTTGTACACTTCCCCTTTGACTATTGAGTCTGACTCTGATGATGAGATAATTGATGTTCCTCATCATTCAGTTCCTTCGCCCACCTTTAGTGTTGATCATAATTTCTATCCTACATTCCATAGGAGTTTGATACCTCAGGGTTGTTTAGTTGTTGATAGTGATTCAGACAACGATGGAGATGTCGGACGTCAGACTGCTATTCAACAATTCCTTTCTCGCCAGATATACGGGATGAGAATTGAGGAATCTCCTAATCAACCTTACCCTACACCTTCCGCCAGTGTTCGTGGTGCACTACCCTTAGATAGGTGTTATGTACAAGAGCTGCACACCCTGTATGTGCCACCACAATCTGCTTGGCATGCATCGTTGTTCCATAGTGTAGGTGTCCCATAGAGTACTGATATACAGGGTCCTGTGGAATCCACTATGGATGTTGAGATCATGCCAGTTCACCGGTACTTTTCCCCTATTGTGGATAACTTTGTTGAGCGAGGCATTTTTCCTTCAACATGGTCAGGTAGACAGGCCCAACAGCAGGCCCGTATTTGACGAACCGATTTTCCTCGAATTGGGCAGGGTATAGGCTTTTCTCAGGAGAATTAGTCCCCTTCCTCCAATATTTGAGTTGTCTCTCATTCCTATTTGGTTGTTTCCATCTCTGATGATGAAGACCCGAAGGAGAATGAGGATGGGGTCCTTGAAGCTCCACGTGAATTTGAAGATGGCGCCAGTTCTGCCATGGATGAATTGTGTGAGATCAATTTGGGCACTGAATCGAATCCTAGACCTATTTTTCATAGCGCTTTGTTATCCGAATCAGAGGCTCAAGAGTATATTTCAATCATTTCTGAGTTTAAAGATTACTTTATCAGGAACTATACGGAGATGCCTGGTTTAAATCCATAAGTAGCAGTTCATAAGTTAGCTATTAGTCCTTATACAATCCCTGTTAAGCAGTCACCTCGTCGGATGAGATTAGAGATTGAACAACAAGTGATCCTTGAGACTAAGATGTTTATAGAAGCTGGTTTCATTCGAGAAGAGAAGTATCCCACTTGACTTTCCAATGTTGTTCCAGTTTGGAAGAAGAGTGGTTAGATCCGTGTCTGTATAGACTTTCGTGATTTGAATAAGGCATGTCCTAAGAATGATTTTCCTCTTCCTATCCCTGAACTCATGGTTGATATTGCTTCATCACATAGCATCTTCTCCTTCATGGATGATTAATTTGGTTACAATCAGATTAAGATGGCCCCTGAAGATGAGAAGTTCACTGCCTTCCGCACCCCTATCGATGTATTTTGTTACAAGGTGATGCCCTTTGGCCTCAAGAATGCCGGGGCCACCTATCAGCGTGCTATGACAGTCATTTTCGATGAGCTGATTCATGAGCAAGTTGAATGCTATGTGGATGATTTAGTGGTCAAAAGCAAAGTTCGTAGTGATCACCTCTGAGACCTACGAACCATTTTTGAGCGCTTAAAAAAGCATGATTTGAAGATGAATCCCTTAAAGTGAGCTTTTGGTGTTACTGCGGGGAAGTTTCTTGTTTTCATTGTTCGCTACCGTAGCATTGAGATTGATCCCTCCATGATTAAGGCCATAGTGGACTTGAAACCCCCTAAGAGTCTCACATAGTTGAGATCTTTTCAGGGTAAGCTCGCTTTCTTGTGGAGATTTATCTCCAATCTTGTCGCTAGATGTCATCCCTTTGCTACTTTAGCAAAGAAGGATGCCCGTTTTCATTGGGATAAGAATTGTCAGGAGACCTTTGAGAGCATAAAGCGCTACCTGACAAATCCCCCAGTGTTAGCTGCACCCATCCCTGGTAGAACGTTGATCCTCTACACTACGGCCTTGGATGAGTCACTTGGTGCACTTTTAGCTCAAGAGAATAAGGAAGGAAAAGAGAATGCCTTGTACTACCTTAGCAGACGTTTGATTCCTACAGAGCTGAAATATCCGACAATGGAAAAATAGTGTTTGGCTTTGATCATTGCTGTGCAGAAGCTTAAACACTATATGCTCTCACACAAGATCAGTTTGATTTCTCGAGTCAACCCTTTGCAGTATTTGATGACTCGTCCGACTTTGTCAGGTCGTCTAGCATGTTGGTCCATGATTTTACAGTAATTAGATATTATATTTGTCCCTCAGCGGGCCATCAAAGGACAGGCTCTAGCTAACTTTCTCGCTTATCACCCGATCCCTACAGATTCCCTACTTAATGACGATTTGCTCGATGAATTAGTCATGACTGTGGAAGAGCAGGAGTCCCCTACTTGGGAGTTTTACTTTGATGGAGCCTCTTCCATCAAATGACTACGTCCTTACGAAACTCCTGTTGTTATGGTAGGTTTGGGGCTTGTTTTTGTGTCTCCTGAAGGCCACACCCCTCATTACTCCTACAGTCTTTCTGAGCCTCGTACTAATAATGAAGCTGAATACAAAGCCTTGATTGTAGGACTTGAGTTAGCCATTCATATGAGAATTGTGCAGGTGAGGATCTTTGGAGATTCCCAACAAATCATTAATCAAGTGGTTAGAATTTTCAAAGTCCTCAAACCTGAGATCTTGCCTTATCATGATAGGACAATTGAGCTTTTATGTTTGATACCTAAAATAACTTTAGTTAGAGTCCCTCGATTCTAGAATGGTAGAGCAGATGCACTAGTTAAACTTACTAAGGAGTTTGCTGACCCTACTGGAAACCCGGTGTCAATTGTGGTCCAGTATCGACAAGCCTTGTGCCCCGCGGACTTGTCTTCTTCCGATTAGACCCTCGCTGTGTTCGCTATTGAGGAAGAGTCATATTGGAGAGTCCCCTTTGTTGAGTACTTGAAGCATGGTAAGCTTTCGGATGACCGCTCTCTTGCCACTCAGATTAGAAAGAGAGCTTTATCATTTTCAAATGTGAATGAAACTCTATACCGACGCTCTTTTGATCAGATGTGGTTACGTTGCCTCAACAATGAGGAGGCTCGTAAGGTCATGAGCGAAGTATATGAGGGACTTTGTAGTGCTCATCAGTTTGGACCTAAGATGAAGATCAGAATTAAACGCCTTGGTTATTATTGGCCGACTATGATCCGTGATTGCATGGAGCACGCTAGGAAGTGCCACCAGTGTCAGATTCATAATACTGTCATCCACCAACCTCCTAATCCGCTGCACCCCACTTTGTCTTCTTGGCCTTTTGAGAGTTGGGGCACAGATGTAGTGGGTCCTATTGACCCTCCTTCCTCTAAGGGTCATAGGTTTATTCTGGCTGCTACTAATTATTTCTCTAAATGGGCGGAAGCTATCCCGCTTAAGGAAGTTAAATCAGAAGATGTGATGCGCTTCTTCCGCGATCACATTGTCTACCGTTTTGGTGTTCTGCGTCGTATAATTTTAGATAACGGTTCATCTTTTAGAAGCACTAAAATCGTTAGATTTGCCCACCATCATAACATAAATTAGCGATATTCCTCGATTTACTATCATAGGGCTAATGGTTTGGCTGAAGCATTCAATAAGACCTTAGTCCAATTGATAAAAAAGATACTTGTGGCAAATAAAAGAGAATGGCACAACAAATTGCCTGAAGCGTTATGGGCCTATAGGACTATATATCGTACTCATACTCAGTCTACATCATATGCTTTAACTTTTGGGGTTGAAGCTATCCTCCCACATGAGGTCGAGCTCCCTTCGTTGCGTGTAGCAATTAGCCACAATCTTTCTCATGAAGATAAAGCCCGACTCCGGTTGGAAGAAATTGATGGTTTAGAAGAGCTCTGTTTGCAAGCTTATCAGAACCTTAAGTTGTACCAGGCCCGTATGGCCCAGCACATGATCGCCTTATCCGACCCCGTGCTTTTCAGGTCAGTGAATTAGTCCTTATCTTGCGTAGGCCTATCATCTCGCGTCATTATCGAGGTGGTAAATTTGAGCCCATTTGGGAAGGCCCATTCGTTGTAGAGCAAGTATATAAAAGTGGATCTTATTTTCTAGTTGATGCGAATGGTGTTCATCCCATGCAAGTATTAATGGGCAGTACTTGAGAAAGTACTACACTTGAATTTGCACATCGTAAGGGGCATCCCCCGCCACTTATAAATATCCCTCTGTATAGATATAACTCCAAAGGATTTCTTGTACTTTTCGGCAGTCCGTGGCCACAACGATTTGTCCTCTACTACGTGGTTTTCGTTATGCAAAGTATGAGATCATCATTAAGGGTTGTGTGTAAATACGCCGTAGGGATATTTATGCTTACATCCGCACTAACTAATACTTTGGTATTGTTGCACAAACTCACCTTTCCATCCCTTTAAGGGTTGGCACTCCCCAGTTTCACTTGTTACCTTCAAGTGTGGTCTGAGATACCAAAACTACTAGCTTGAACTCCTATGGAATGTGATACTGGGTCCAGCCTTGATCTATATTAGTCAAATATAGTGACGTTGATCCGTTATCACTATGCGAATTGCTCCATAAATTTTGTTGTGATATTTGTACTCCCAAGTTCATTCATATGAGTTAAATGTGGCCTGGGTTCCAAAGCCAATGTTTAGTTTCTTTGCAGACCCTGTATGTAATTTTATCTTTTCCCAGTTTTATTCATGTGGCAAGTATGGCCAGGGTTATCAAATCAAACAATTTTTCCCTCTCTTTAAAAAAAAAGAAAAAAAAAGAGGGAAGCTCTTAATTGAGCAGAATCAGTTGCCCTTGTCATAGGTGGAACCCGGTTTTACACTCCTAGAGCCCAAAGTCTCTTCTTTTTCTCTCCTTAAGGCACTTTGTTGATTGCTTAAGAGATATCCATATATTCACTTCTTCGATTATGGTTATTTACTTTTAATGGGATGATGTTTTCCCTTGTGATATGGTACATCTGGCTCCAGATGTTAACATCACTTCTTAGTGGATTTTGATCTTCTAGTAGAAAGTTGATCCACTACTTCTTTCAAATGATATATTTTCTCATTGAGATCTTGCTTTTAGCTTTAAGAGCAGTCTCTTTGAATACATAAATGTTGCTTGTACTTTTCACAAGGTCCTATCAGTTAGCATGGGTGTTACCACTGTGATTTGTTTAGTAATCACTAATTTTTGAGATGATGATTGTTATTCTTAGTGGCAAGTGTGTCCCCTTGCCACTTCTATTTCTATTCCATTGATATGAGATTATTCTTTCGTTTGTATGTTCCTCTTCTTAGAGAGATATACATTAGTTGATTGCCTCATGTTTTATGACTTCAATTTCATCCTAAGAGATACTACTTATATTTTAATTACTCATGGCCATGATGATTTGTCCTCTACCATGTGGTAACTAGAATATAAGTTTAGGATTTCTTAGATGATGGATTACTTTTCTTTCTCTCACAGCACCACGCACATGTGCATTGGGTGGTTGTAGAGGTGACTTTCACTCTTTATTTTGTCGTTTCGAATAAGGTCAGGCAAACATTGAGTCATCCTCATTCACTGTTGCAATCTGATCAAGTGAATGTTGGATTTTATCTTTTGTTCTGCTGTTACGATCTGGTCAGGCAGACATTAGACCTTTTGGGAAGCTCTTTATTCATTGTTGCAAATATAGTCAGATGAATATTAAGCTGTTCTCATTCTCCGTTGCGAATATGGTCAGGCAAATGCTGAATTCCCTTTCTCTTTTCCCCTTTATCTCGCTATTACGATCTGGTCAAGCGGACATCGGGTTGTCCTTATTCACAGTGCGATCTGGTCAGGTGAATTTTGGACTTGATTCTTTTGTCCCACTGTTACGATTTTGGTTAGGTGGACATTAGACTTTTGGGAGGGCTCATTATTCGCTGTTGCGAATATGGTCAGGTGGATTTTGAGCCATTCTCATTTGCTGTTGTGATCTGGTCAGGCGAATGTTGACTCCCCTTTCTGGTTGGGTGCCCGACAGAGTCCATGGGAGAAATACAGAGTCCATGGGAGGCATACTTCACCACCTCTTCATCCCCCCTGTTTCATTTCTTGTTTGGGGGTTATTAAGTTTTCTTCTGATTCTTTGTTTCGCCATTTTGAATAAGGTCAGGCAGACATTGAGTCATTCTCATTCGTTGTTGCGATCTGGTTAGGTGAATGTTAGATTTTATCATTTTTCCTGTTGTTTCGATCTGGTCAGGCAGACATTAGACCTTTTGGGAAGCTCTTTACTCGCTGTTGTGAATATGGTCAGGTGAATATTGAGTTATTCTCATTTGTTGTTGCGATCTGGTCAGGAGAATGTTGAACCCCCTTTCTTTCACCCTTTGTCTCGCTGTTGCGATCTAGTCAGGCGAACATTGGGTTGTCCTCATTCAATGTTGCGATCTGGTCAGGTGAATGTTGGACTTCTTTCTTTTGTTCCACCATTGCGATTTTGGTCAAGTGGATATTAGACCTTTTGGGAAGTTCTTTATTTGCTGTTGTGAATATGATCAGATGAATATTGAGCTGTTCTCATTCACTGTTGCGATCTGGTCAGGAGAATGTTGAACCCCTTTTCTTTCACCCTTTGTCTCGCTGTTGCAATCTAGTTAGACGGACATCGGGTTGTTCTTATTCACCGTTGCGATCTGGTCAGGTGAATTTTGGACTTGCTTCTTTTGTCCCACCGTTGTGATTTTGGTCAGGTGGACATTAGACTTTTGGGAGGGCTCATTATTCGCTGTTGCAAATATGGTCAGGTAGATTTTGAGCCATTCTCAATCACTGTTGCGATCTGGTTAGGAAAATGTTGACTCCCCTTTCTGGTTGGGTGCCCGACAGAGTTCTTGGGAGGCATACTTCACCACCTCTTCATTTCCCCTGTTTCATTTTCTGTTTGAGGGTTGTTGAGTTTTCTTCTGATTCTTTGTTTCGTCGTTTCGAATAAGGTCAGGCAGACATTGAGTCATTATCATTCGTTGTTGCGATCTAGTCAGGTAAATGTTAGATTTTGTCTTTTGCCCTGCTGTTGCGATCTGGTTAGGCAGACATTAGACCTTTTGGGAAGCTCTTTATTCGATGTTGCGAATATGGTCAGGTGAATATTAAGCTGTTCTCATTCGCTGTTGCTATCTGGTCAGGCGAATGTTGAACCCCTATTCTTTCACCCTTTATCTAGCTGTTGCGATCTGGTCAGGCGAACATTGGGTTGTCCTCATTAACTGTTGCGATCTGGTTAGGTGAATGTTGGACTTCTTTCTCTTGTTCCACCGTTGCAATTTTGTCAGGTGGACTTTAGGCCTTTTGGGAAAATCTTTATTCGATGTTGCTAATATGGTTAGATGAATATTGAGCTGTTCTCATTCGCTGTTACGATCTGGTCAGGCGAATGTTGAACCCCCTTTCTTTCACCCTTTGTCTCCCTGTTGCGATCTGGTTAGGCAGACATCGGGTCGTCCTCATTCACTGTTGCGATCTGGTCAGGTGAATATTGGACTTCTTTCTTTTGTTCCACCGTTGCGATTTTGGTCAGGTAGACATTAGACCTTTCGAGAAGCTCCTTATTCGCTGTTGCGAATATGGTTAGGTGGATATTGAGCTGTTCTCATTCGCTGTTGCGATCTGGTCAGGCAAATGTAGAACTCCCTACCTTCCTTTACTCCTGATTTTGCTAATTCGAACATGGTAAAGCAAATTCGGAATTATCCCCATTCGCTATTGTGATCTGGTCAGGTGAATGTGGGACCCCCTTTCTTTTCTCTATTCTGCTGTTGCGATGTGGTTAGGCAGATAGATGATTTCCTTACTTTTGATTGCTACTCCGATTATCACTTAGATATTTGACATGATTTTCGATTATTTCCTTTCTTTCCATATCATCTTAGATATTTGTCGTAGGTGATCGTTGAATTCTACTTATTTTTTTGAGATTTCACTTCGACTTTGCTCGTGCGTGCACGAGACTTTCCTTCTTCTATCCTCCCACTTTGGTTGGGCGGAGGATTGACTTGTTCTCTCTCTTGATTAATTTTATTCTCATTGATTGGTTGCATATTCTTAGTGAGTTTCATTGGTTGACCTTAAGGTTGTATCTTCCTAGAGTTAGGAAGGTCAACGCCAACATATACGGTTTACTTGTTGTTCTCCGCATATGTTGGGGGTCCGTTTGTTGACCTCGTTTTTGGCTCGAATATGCCCGATCACTTTCGATCGATTTAATCGAACCCCGTCGAGACCAATTCGAGCTCGAATCGACC
>NW_021359130.1:0-251 GCF_001605985.2 Dendrobium catenatum | reverse complement strand
AACTGGCTTTCATTCGGAGATTCATATCGAATCTGTCTGGTAGGTGCCAACCATTTTCAAAACTGATGAAGAAAGATGTCCGTTTCAAATGGGATACAGAATGTTAGGAGGCGTTTGATAGCATCAAGAGATATCTGTTGAATCCGCCCATTCTAGCAGCGCCGATTCTGGGGAAACCTCTCATATTATACACGGCGGCATTAGAAGAGTTCCTAGGAGCATTATTGGCTCAGCATAACGAAGAAGGCAAG
>NW_021359129.1:0-335 GCF_001605985.2 Dendrobium catenatum | reverse complement strand
CTACCAATATATTTTAAATTAGAACTTTTATTAGTTGTGATAGCTATTATATGAATCTTGTGAAGGATTTTTTTTTTAAATAGCATTATTATTGATATATAAACAAAAAATTCTTTTAATCAATCATAAATCTCGAGACAATATTTAAATTGAAAACTTTCATAATTAAATATTTTAGGATCACCGATATTCTAATTTTAGTAAACTGATAGTTGAATAAAATTTCTTTACAAGATGAACCTAATGACATTTAAAGTGATCCAATCTATGTCCAAATGATGAAATCAAGCACTATAAGTATATTTAGGAATGTTGAGATATTAATTAAAAGGCCA
>NW_021359128.1:0-208 GCF_001605985.2 Dendrobium catenatum | reverse complement strand
GTATATTTAGTGGATCAATACTTGGAGGAGAGGGATAAGGTGTTGAGAGAGTTGAGGGAACACCTATTGAGGGCCCAACAGATCATGAAGACCAAGGCGGATGCTCACCGCAAGGATGTGACATTTGAGGTTGGAAATATGGTATACTTGAAGCTAAGGCCTTACAGACATAAGACTTTAGCTAGCATAAGGAGTGAAAAGCTCTCTC
>NW_021359127.1:0-682 GCF_001605985.2 Dendrobium catenatum | reverse complement strand
TACACTACTGAAGGCAAAGAAGCTGCAGTTGTTGATTCTTCTTTCTTTGTACTGTTAGAAGGCTTATCTGCTGTGTTTAGGACCTTTTGAGGCCCCAAAAGTTGAGTAGTAAAAGCTATCATGGCAAATGTCATCTCATTTAACCTCTTATCCATCCTTTTTTTTTAGCAGTTGTTGTAGAGCACAAGTCTAAGGATTTTCACTCCCTTACTCCACCTCCAACAACTTATTTGTATGAGGGTCTTCTAAAAGAGAAGATCCTCCTATGTCATAGTTGATAACAAAGATATCCTCCTCATCCAAGAGATCATCCTCATTAGGATTGAAGTTTTCAATCAACTTTCTATAGTTTTCTTCCTCCTTTTCTCTCCTTTCATCCTCATCAATTCTCTTGAGGCTTTTTTTCAAATATTCAATCATTTGTTCAACAGTTTTACATGTTGAGGGATTGACAGGAGAAGGATGGTACTCTTCATAAATGTTAATTTCCATGGGTGTTTTTCCTTTGTCTTCGGAAGCAACACGACTAGGAGGGGAAGAGTGTACCACTGATGGAGCCACCACCTTGGGTCTCCATTCTTCCTTCACCCCAGATGAGGAAGCATGGGATTTTTGGCATCCCACATTTACCTCATCCAAAGGTAGAGTTTGAATGTGACCCCCAGAATGTGGCTCATCAAGA
>NW_021359126.1:0-331 GCF_001605985.2 Dendrobium catenatum | reverse complement strand
AAATGTTTTTATTAGAAGAGGATATTCAACAAAAATGAATGCGATGTTTTGATAAGCTTTTCAATAAAGATTGTTAGAATACAATTGATTTTAGTGATATAAGCATCTTAAATAAAAATAATTTTTATATTTTCATTGGTGTATTAATAAAATCAAAATTAGAAAAGTTTTAAAGAAAATGAATGTGAAAATGCTGTTGGACCTAATTATATTTCAATAGAAGTATTGAAATGATTAGAAGATGAAGGAATTTATTGACTAGCAAAAAAATTTAATATTATTTTGAAGACTAAAAATGTACCAAATGAGTGGAGTGTGTTGATTCATATTT
>NW_021359125.1:0-1603 GCF_001605985.2 Dendrobium catenatum | reverse complement strand
GAAAATTAAGAATGAACACTTCATATTTATAAGGTCGACTGAAACCACGACACTTTGATGGGCACTACTGTGGCACTAAAAGTAATACTTAATTAAAAACAAAAAGGTTGATAAAAGTGCCGCACATGCAGGGCACGTGGAACTATGATGTACGAATCAAAAAATAGTTCGTTACCTTTTTAACTAAGGAATTGTTGTGATGATTAAGTAAGACCACCACTATGGTGCTATGAAAACTAATTATGGTTTTGATCTAACACTATGGCATTTCATAAAGAGTCATAATGGAAATATTTGTGTTGTAACAACATCGAATACAATGCATCAGTGCTATAGAAATCATCCATTTGGTGCAACAGCTCTATATTTATTATTGTTGAAGCGTTGTATGAGTGAAAGTTAAACTACATCATTTAATTAGACATCATTGCAATATTGCCTAATACCTTATTTTTTTTAGACTTTAGCACAACGTTGCCATATTTAAATGATGTGATGCTTGACAAGCAATCATAGTGGTGTGTAAAGGTTCGGTGTTACGACTTTGGGTAAATTTTATAACTTTTTTAATTATTAGAAAAATTTTATGTAATTATATAAGTCAAAATTATACTGAGTGACATACATTTCACCAATATTTTACATATTTTAAAGTTAAACATTCAAACAAATGGTTTTATTATGTAAGTAAGACTTAACATCAATAATTTGGTTGCCTTGCAAGTAGCACTAAATTTATAGGGTTCAGCCAAACTTGTCTAGTTTTTTTTTTATTTTGACTAAGTTGAATAACTACTACTCCTCACATGATCCATACTGCGATCTTTCCCTTTCTCCTTTGGATTAATTTCATTATTACTAGGCAATGCTCCATGAGGTCTACTATAAAAAGAGGATGTAATATATCTTAGTTAATTTTCCAAATTCTTAATTGAAGCATCTTCATTTTAAAATTGTGTTCTCAATTGAATCACTACTTCTTCCAAAGATGTTTTCCTATCTTAGTTTTAATTGTTTTAATTAAATGTTGGGGGACAAAAAGTTCGATGGTTTTAAATAAGTTATTAAGAATTATTCTAATTTTCTCTTTGATTTAATTGACATATATTCCATTTATTGTTACCATCAATATTATTGCTAAATCAATTAGTGTTAGGGTAGTCCTCTAACTTGGTTATAAGTATTAGAATGTCGATTATTTTGTCTTCCATTGACATTAATATTCTCAACCCCTTGACACTATTCTCTTCAACAAAACTCAAATTTTGCTATTTCATAAGCATATGCAATATTGATTCTGAATTAACTCCAAAACTATCCATCTTTTTAGATATAAAAACTATCTGAGATGTCAAAATAGATAAGAAATCTGACTCATAAATTCCAGCTACTCTCTTGGGATTCACACTATTTAAAGGACTATAAAAATTATTTGTTGCCATTTTCTCAATTAATGTATAGGCTTTCAAATAGCTTAAATATATCCTCAAGTTGCACAATTAGTTATTAACCTAAATAAACCTTTCAGACCATTATAAAAAGTCTAAATAACTAACTAATCTAATAAAACATGATGAGAGCATTTTCTAAGTTTCTTCTTAAA
>NW_021359124.1:0-257 GCF_001605985.2 Dendrobium catenatum | reverse complement strand
CTGCACTAAAAAATCAGCTTTTTGAAGGGTTTTACATATCGAATCTACTTTGGACTTTATGTCAAGTAGATATGCAACCATTGATTTGTCGCCCTTGACGACGTGATGAAGTTCATTTTTCAACTGGAGCACACGAGATCTCGTCGTAGATTGCAAACGCAATTGTAGCGTACCCCAGATTTCTGCAGTATGCGTTAACGAGAGTACATACGGGAGAATTGTTGGTGAAATTACCGAATATAGCACAGCAGCTAGGT
>NW_021359123.1:0-311 GCF_001605985.2 Dendrobium catenatum | reverse complement strand
AACAAAAAGCATTCAGAATTAATTAATGAGCATGATGAATTAAAAGTTTCACACACATCACTTGAATTAGATTTAAAGAAATCTAAAGAGAAAGAAATAAACTTTAGAATTGAGAATTATGTTCTAAAAAACACAAACTTGAGGATTAAAAAAGAATTAGATACACTTAAGGGAAATTGGAAGACTCCCACTTTAAATCCAAAGCCAAAACCTAGGAAGAGGCATTATAACTCAAATCATTTAAGAAATCCTTTTCCTGGAGTTAGATGTTTTCTTGTGGCATGCTTGGACACATCTCACACACTTGCACT
>NW_021359122.1:0-607 GCF_001605985.2 Dendrobium catenatum | reverse complement strand
AAAAGTAAAATTTTAGTGAGTCTAAATAACATAGAAAGATAGCGAATCTAGGGAATTAGCCTAGGATCGACCTCGGAGTCGCATGCATATTTCTGCATTACTCTCTCCTTGCTTTAGACCCTTCCCCGCCTACGGGTAGAGTCTGGATAGTCTGACCTATGAGGACGAGGTGCCGGACCTGGGGAGGTCCATTCTTCTAAAAATTATTTTCTAAGCTGTTTTTAAAATTTCAAGCATATTTGATTTGAGATTGTTAACTAGCACGCATTGCATTATAAACAAATTAAAAGAATCAAAATTTTAATTGCATTAGTCCTTAGCATTTTAGCACCTAACATAAGTCAAAGGGGTCAATTAGGAAATCTCTAGATGTCGGTCCAATTCTCCAAAACCATAAATATAACGTCCCTACCACTCTTTCATAAAAGACCGGAGTCATCTATTTCAAATCGATTAGGTGGTTAGCTGGCTCCCCAATCCAGGCCGGGGTAAGTCCAGACTTTGCACTGCATTAGTTAGGATCGGACGACTGTGGTCCAGTATCCAAATTAGATTTAGGATATGGGGCAAATTTTTGATTATAAGACCCCAAATTTTGGGAACATAG
>NW_021359121.1:0-203 GCF_001605985.2 Dendrobium catenatum | reverse complement strand
AATTCAATGTGTTCAAGGTCAGATTGGCTTCTTTCGATATCGCATTACTATCGTCCAGGCAGACTTTATCCAAAGAGTTATCCTCGAGGAGACTAGGATCAGGGTGAGCTAACCTGTTGACATTTAAAGGTTCCAATTTTCCTAGCTCAGGGTTTAAGTCATGCCTGGAGTCTGACTTAATCACTTCAGTTTCATTCTCAAAG
>NW_021359120.1:0-251 GCF_001605985.2 Dendrobium catenatum | reverse complement strand
TGATTTTGAAATGTTTTTACATAGTACGCACAACGAATGCATAAAATACGCATAATATACGCTTAAGGCACGCACAACAAACGCATAAATTACGCATTTAGTACGCATAAAACACGCACACATTCTATTAAATATTTTTGATTACTTACATTTAGTATGGAGTATGGACTGAGGGGCTGTGATATGAATAATAATTTTCGTTAGCTGTGGACTAACGGGTGGCAGATATGGTTGGGAGGATAATAGGGTAG
>NW_021359119.1:0-609 GCF_001605985.2 Dendrobium catenatum | reverse complement strand
GAATTGCCTTGTGATGAAGGCAACTTCATCGCTTTCAGATCCGGGAGATTCAGAATCTAATTTGTGCACCTTCAATGTAATTGTTTTCTCCTTCTTCTTCTCACCTACATCAAGATTTCTTTGATTCAATCCCTTGCTCGTAAGCAATGAGTGAGCCAAGTAAGTTATCAATAGAATAAGTGTTCAAATCCTTAGATTCAGTGATTGCAGTGATTTTAACATTATATGACGAAGGCAACCATCTCAAAATCTTGTTTACTTTTTCAAAGTTTGAAAGTTATTTTCCTAATGCATGCAGTGAAGTAACTATCTGAGTAAATCTAGTATATATGTCAGAAATTGATTCATGAAGTTTCATACGAAAAAGTTCGTAGTTATGTAAGAGAATATTCAAACGGGATTGTTTAACTTCATTAGTGCCTTCATAGGTTATACACAACTTATCCCAAATTTTTTTACCAGTTTTGCAAGTAGAGACACGAATGTAATCCTCAGATTTTAAAGCACAGAAAAAGTAGTTCAAACATTTTGCATTTAATTGAGCTAAATCTCATTCATCGAAAGTCCATTTGGTAAAAGCAACTTCAGCTTTAACACCATTAATTTCAC
>NW_021359118.1:0-358 GCF_001605985.2 Dendrobium catenatum | reverse complement strand
AGAAGGGAGTTTGCTCGTTGCTTCGCCTTCGAAGGCCCAAATCGAAAGTCATGATGAGAGCTCGCTGCGTAGATAACCTTCGCCTCATTCCTTCACGATAGGAGCTAGCTAGCTCGCAAGCTTGTAAATCTTGTTATCCATAAATTCTTAAATCTGTCGAACTCGGGGATTTACTAAATCCCGGATTTGCGGATTTAAAGGATTGGGATTTGCGAAGCGCTCGAAAACCATTTGGCAAGATATACCGTAAATCCGAGCTTAATCTGATACCAAACTGCCCCTAAGATGCGATTCTGTGAGTTGATTCCATTTGGCAAGGTGTACCCTCTCATATTTTTGAATCATATAAAAGGAGGAG
>NW_021359117.1:0-310 GCF_001605985.2 Dendrobium catenatum | reverse complement strand
GTGCGAGGTCTAAAACAGCATTTTCGGGTTTTCACAATGGGGATGAAGGGAGAATTGGAGTGATAAAATGTAATAGGTGAGAAAGATAGAGAGAGAGGGTCAGAGAGTGTGAGAAAAGAACAGTGCAATGGAGAGAGACAAATAGTGAAAGAAGGTGAGCAAGAGTGAGAGAGAGGCAGGATAGAGAAATCGAGAGAGATATGTTTAGAGAAACAAAGAAGGAGAGAGAGGGAGTGAGAGGGAGAGAGAAAGGAAGAGAGGAAGAAAAACAAATATGGAGAAAGAATATAGATGGAAAAAGTAATAGAGA
>NW_021359116.1:0-220 GCF_001605985.2 Dendrobium catenatum | reverse complement strand
AAGAGTGTAGAGTATGATGTTGGGAATGGTGAAATGTGCAAATTATAAGAAGTAAAATATTTGTTTTGTGAAATTTGCGTGAGTTTTGAAAATGTGAAAGTTTATGTTTGAGAAGATAAATAGAAATATGGAAGTTTTAAAGAAAGAAAAAATTCTCTTTCTCTCTACCTCTCGCTTTCCCCCTTTATTTCCCCTTTCTTGTACCTCGGGGTGAATGTTG
>NW_021359115.1:0-5492 GCF_001605985.2 Dendrobium catenatum | reverse complement strand
ATGATTTGAGTTTGGGATATTTGATCCAATTTGAATTTCAAAGAGGTGAAGACATCCCTAAAGGGGAGAATCTTCTTCCATTTGGAAGTCAAATTAGGATCCCTTTCAAATATCCAAAAAGAAAAAATAACACCCTGTTCAAGGGGGAGTTTCTTTTCATTTGGATATCCGGAACCTACGAATCAAGATGTTCGTGAGAAGATGAAGAAATGGATGACGAGAAGAATCCCAAGTCTCAAAATCATTTAAGTGATAGGATTAGAAATCCGGGTTATTGTCAGTGGTGCCCGACCACTTTAATTTTCTGCAAAATTATGTGATGTAATAATAAGTGGCACTTGCCATATGGACATTCAATTTGATATATCTAATTTGATTGATTTATTTTAATTGATTGCATATTAGAAATATCTATTTTTCTAGTCTTTTTACTTGCATGTGGTATTTGATTTAGCCTGGAATTCGAACTTAGGCTCTTAGGGGTCTGTAAAAAAAAATCTTCTATTCTAATTAAATAAAATTTTTAAGATAAGATAGAAACTCTAAACAGTCTTAATAAGTAAGCTCGGACTCCCCGAGGGTTTTTCATGCATTCATATTATACTTTCTCTATCCTGTTAGGCACCTCCCCGTCTGCGGGTTCTGGCAGACCACCTGGCCTATGAGGGTGCCGATCTGTGGGGATGTTGTGCAATCTCTAAGGAAAAACCTATTTTCTAAGCCAAAATTTTTAAACTGCTACATATCAATTTTTGCATCTCAATCGAGTCAATTAGCATGCATTGCATTAGTAACAAACTAAATCGAGTCTAAAATTTTAATTGCATTTATTTAGGCATCAAATACCCAAAATAAGTCTAAGGGGCCAATTAGGATTCGCTCTAGATGGCGGCCCCAACTCTTCAAACTCAATCTAATTAACGTCCCAACCACTCTACATAAATTGACCGGACTCATAATTTTAAAAGCGCTTAGATGGTTTAGCTAGCTCCCCAATCCAGGCCGGGGTAAGATCAGATTCGCATTGCACTAGTTAGGTTCGGGCTACTTTTTAGTGCCCAATTTAGACTTTGGTTCCAAGGAAAGCTCGGACTATAAGACCTCAACCTCCGGAAATCTAACCCAATATTCTAATAAAATTGACCACTCAAATTAAAAATATCTTTCAATCAAATTCAAGCCCAACAATTAGGATAGGCTGGGGTGTTTCTGAAGTAATTCAGAATTCAAAACACCTCATACTGTTGTGATATCAATCTTCGAAATTCTTAAATAAAATTCGTATCGCTATTTTAATCGAGAGTGTTCGTAGGAAAATTGGATCCAATTTTCCTACGATGTAATTAACTACGAGGGCTTGCGCTCGTAAGAGATTTGGTAACCCATATCTAATTTTTAAAATCAAAATTTTCAAAAATCTTTAATTAATTAATTTTGGGAGAATTCAATGATCATTATCGTCATTTTCAAATGATCAATAATGATTGCTATTTTCTTTCTTCGGAGAGATATATCAATTATTATCGTAGTTTTGATTATGAAATTAATGATCTTCAATCCATATTAGCTTATCCAAACACTTGATTAAATCCCATTTTAATCTTTCAAGGTCAAATGCGATTCTTTTTAGGTTTGACTACGATAATAAGGATAAAGTTAAAATTTTTTTTTTGAAAGAAAAGCAAAGATGCTTAATAGATAAAAGAAAACTAATTACAAACTAAAGATGTTCGATTCCTCCTTTAACACTTTAGTGAAAGTGGGAGGAATCTTATTGATGTCTAAATATTCCCAAATGAAAGAACTAACTATAGCAAAGTTAGCACAAAGGTTCGCTAACTTATTGCTTTCTCTATTTACACAATTGAAAATAACATAATTAAAGTCTTTAATAAAAGACAAGTCACCCAAAACATTAGTACCTTTTTTCATGGCTGCTTGAATGAAATTGATGATGTTTTGATTATCACCTTTAATGAGATTCCTCTTATAAGCATACATCCAATCTATAGTGACTTCTTTGAAGGAAAGAATAGCTTGAAGTTCCAAGTAAGAGATATTCCAATGATTAAGTTTTTTACCAAATGCCATTAAAAATCTTCCTCTATGGTCTCGCATCACACCACCAATTTCGACCTTGTAGGAAGAACAAAGTGCAGCATCAAAGTTTACCTTCAACTAATCGGGTGGAGGAGGATGTCAAATATTATCAATCAACCTAATAGGTTGGTTGACATCCCTTATACCCGAGCTCATACCATTAGAATGTTGAGAAACAGCTACATAACTTATTACATTAGTAGCTATCATCCAAGAGCTAGACCTTCTGCCCTCATGAAGTAGTTCGTTTCTAGCTCTCCATAAAAGATAAATCACGTTATAATAGAGGCCAATTAACCACAGGTTTTTGCTCTTAAGCCATGAGCTATAGTTTTCCAACGAGTTGAAATTTGGAAAATGAATGCCCCATTTGTTTAAGATCTGAATTACTTCTCTTAATTTTAGGCATTTGGTAACTATATGTTCAATATCTTCCGTCTCTTCACATCCCCATGGGCAGGAATCTATGTTATGTAATCTTCTATAACATAAATATTGGTTTGTAGGAATAGCTTTATGTAGAATTCTCCACCAGAAATTTTCCACTTTGGAGCTAAGATGAACTTTTTTCAGCCAGTCCCAATCATTTGAAGTAGAATGATGATCTTCAAAGACCTCAGTGGCCATAGCAGTAATTGCTTTACCTTGAATCATATGAATTAATTCCAATTTGTCTTCGTCTTCATCACTCAAAATCTGTATGCCAGTAATAAAGTTAACAAGATCTGGACCACAGAATTCATTCAATTTCTCAGAATTCCAGCTGCCGTTAATTATCAAGTTATCCACCGTATTTTCACAACATTCTATTACCTTCACATATGTAGGCCATTTGTCTAAGCTTCTTTCAAATAACCATTTATCTCTGAAGATATTAACTGATTTCCCATTTACAATTCTCCATTTGACAATGGAATTTAATGATTTTTCTCCACTTATTATGATTTTCCAAGCTGATGAACCGTGGATGTATGAAGACTGGAATTTTGTACAATTTCCATATTTTGGAAAAAGGATTTTATGTACCAAAGACTCTTTATCTTGAGAATATTTCCAAGCCAATTTTGCTCTTAATGGTCCAACTTTTTTAGAACATGGAATCAGCCCACGCCCCCCTTTATTTTTTGATTTGCAAATTGTGTCCCAGCTGACGTAGTGAAGTCCGTTCCTTCCTTGATTCTTGCTCCATATAAAGCTTCTACACATTTTTTCAATTTCATATAGAACATTTTTAGGGACCATAGAAAGAGATGAGTGGAAAGTTGGAAGTGACAAAAGAACTGATTGAACCAACGTCAGTCTTCCAGCCAAGGAGATAAATTTTCCTCCCCATACATTTAACATGTTCTGAACTTTGTCCAACAGAAACTGAAAATCTGCTTTGATAAGTCTTCTTAATGTCATTTTAATGCCCAGATATGAAAATTCTTTTATTTCCTTCAATTCCATGACTTTAGCAATCTTCCTTCTCCTTTTTTTTGACAGATTTTCCAAAGAGAATTCCTGATTTATTTGGATTAACACTTTGGTCTGTCCATCTACAAAAGTCCTTGATTGTGTTTTAAACTTCCTTGACCATTTTCATACTAGAAACTGAGAAAATGATAATGTCGTCGGCATAGAGTAAATGGGAAATCAAAGGCCCGTTAGATGTAATTTTAATGGCAATAGAATCCTTCTTTTGATAGAATGCATTAGATAATAGTTGAGCACATAGTATAAACAAGAATGGAGACAACAGACACCCTTATCAAAAACCATTCTTTGCTTCAATCCAATTAGAAAGATTCTCATTGATATATAAAGAAATGAAAGGGCAATAAACACAATCCAAGACAAGCTTAGAAAAATTAGTAGGAAAACCAAAATACTCCAAAGCTTTGCATAAAGTAGGCCAACCCATAGAATCATAGGCTTGTTCCATGTCTATTTTAAAAGATATGAAACCTTTGGGAGGTTTGGAAACTCTAAACTTGTGAAAGACTTCATGAGCTACCAAAACATTATCTGAAAGAGATCTACCTTTCAAAAATGCAACTTGTTCTACCAAAATCAGTTTTTGGATCACTAGCAATAATCTATTCAAGATCATCTTTGTAGCTATTTTATAAACTGAATTGCATAAATTGATCGGTCTAGAATTAGAAGGAGAAAGGGGATTTTTTACCTTTGGAATCAGCACAATAATCTTTTCTTTCCACTCCTTGCACATCATACCAGTTTTGAAGAAATGATCCATAGCATTCCATAGATCTTTCTTGATAATAGACCAATATGCCTTGAAGAAAGAGTATGAAATCTCATATATGCCCGGAGCAATGTTTGGACCCAGCTCTTGGATCACTTTCTCCATGTCTTCCACCGTGAAGTCTTTGTTGAGAACTAAAGATTCTTCAGATTTTAATACATTCCAAGGTCTTGGCCAATCCACTAATGAGTAATTTCTTTCTTTTCACTTCTCTTTGAAAAAGTTATTAAGAACTTGTTCCACTTGAATTTGTTCTTCAATAATCATTCCATTCTCATCCTTTATTTTATGAATAAAATTCCAGTTTCTTCTAGAGCTGGCATAAGCATGAAAGAATCTAGAATTTAAGTCCCCTTCCATAAGCCATTTAATTTTGGCTTGCTGCCTCCACCAAGTGCCAAGCCGAGCTAAGGTACAATTCAGATTATCCATTTTCATCTTGAGTAGCCAAGAATCCTCCTCATTAAGAAATCCTATTTCATATTTCTTTATTTGCAATTCTAGGATTTGTTCATTCAAATCTTCTTTCAGTTGATTTAGCTCGTATGCTTGGCTTTGCTCCAATAAAACAGAGCTTTTAAAGCTCTCCTCATTTTTTGATTCAAATTTTGTGAAAGACTGCCACAAGACTTTCTCTCCCAAGTCTTCTTAACCATGGTCATAGAGGCTGGATATGAAGCCCACACCTCTTCAAACCTGATCAGCTTTTTACTTGCTTTATTGAACTCCAAAAGGTTCAATAATATTGGGCTATGATCCGATGCTAATCTTGCTAGATGTCTCACTACCATCCTGTGGGAAGTGTTCAAAGCTGCTGAATTGATAAGAAATATGTCCAGTTTTTCAAATATTCTTTCCGCTCCCTTCTTGTTGTTACACCATGAGAATTTAGGACCAATGCTTTGAACTTCATGTAAATCATTACATGTAATGAAGGATTTCATCTCCCTGGGTCCAAGAGAGTAAACAAACTCCCTTCCTCCTTTCTTCTCTTCCCTAGATAGTAAACAATTAAAATCTCCACCCACTATCATAGGGACTTCTTTGGATGCATGATGTTTCAGCCTTTCCCAAAGATACCTTCTACAATAAGGGTCTTTGCTTCCATAAACTGATGCAATAATCCACTTCCCTTTGTTGAGAA
>NW_021359114.1:0-288 GCF_001605985.2 Dendrobium catenatum | reverse complement strand
GACATCACGTCACCCAAATATACTGGGTCCCGATATATTTTGGTGACATGACGACACCAGATTGATGTCGGGACGAATCCGGACACCGGACTCAATAATTTGCCCTTTCCACGATGGTTTCTTCTCTGTATTGTTTTTCTTATTTCTCCAAAAAAGTCTCCAACAGTAAATTACTAAAAAGCTTTAAATGCTTGGTAATGGTTTGCAACATTAGAAGACTAATAACATAACCATTAAGATTAATGAAAAGAAATTAAAGAATATATATATTATAATATTATATAGATT
>NW_021359113.1:0-320 GCF_001605985.2 Dendrobium catenatum | reverse complement strand
TAATTATTTTTGTACTTTTGATTTTTGTACGGTCATGACTATTCTATTCTTTTGTTATGTTCTTTTTGTTTATAGCCATGCACTGTATTGTACATGATTATTTTGAAGAATGAGAAGAAAGAAAATGTTAGATGAATTTCTGTATATTGGAAGTTTAATAGTAGCTCTGTGTTTTTTTTCTATTTGATTATTGGAAGAAAGTCTGAAACCAAATTCCAAAGCTAGATCCTGGATTCATCCGTCGCGACTCGACGCGATGGGATTCGTTTCGATCGGATTAGGCCGTGACACCCTCAAAGCCATATAAGCCTTAAGGGACC
>NW_021359112.1:0-213 GCF_001605985.2 Dendrobium catenatum | reverse complement strand
AGAAGTGTTGAGAGTAGGACGGAGAAAATTAGTCCGGCGAACTCCATCGGAGAGTGGTGGGAGAAGAGGCGAAGCGAGCGGGAGGGGTGGTTTTGAGCTGGCTAGGGCTTCCGTTCAAGGCATTATGTGGGTTGGTTAGCTATTTGCTTCGAAGTTCGCCGTTGGTGAGGAGTGGATGAGGGGTAGAATGGGAATAGCGGTGCTTAAGACGTC
>NW_021359111.1:0-630 GCF_001605985.2 Dendrobium catenatum | reverse complement strand
GCCCGATCAATATAATTTCATGATGACGTATCAATGTTAAATATTTTAGTGTTTATTTTTTAGTCGTTAGGTTATATTTGTTGAAGCAATATTGTATTTTGATGATGTTGAATTAAGTGTATTACATTTTGATGTATATGTTACAATTTATATTTCAATTTATCCTATTTTGTTGATATTAAGTTATATTGTTTGAATTGTGTTTAACTTAATTTCCTGATTTATTACAAATTATTTTGTGCAAGTGGAATTAAAGAAGATGAACTGAACTAATATAATCATGAGCATATGTTAGTTTTTTTTTTAATTTGTTTTAAGAAATGGTAAATATCTGAAGTCGTTTAATTTTTTATTAAAATTATAAAAATGATTTGTATAAAATTTATTTAAGAAATGCTCGTATATGTTAACACCAAGAATATTGACGAAGTCAAGGGCGGATTAAAGCCTTCAAACATTGCTTCAAATGTTTGAAACGGTCTGAAATTTGTTTAAATTTTTTTTAATAGTTTCAAAGAAATGCAAAAAAGCAAAGGTTTAATTATAGGCCAAATCATTGTTTCAAAAACTTATAGCGATGAGGATAGAAATCGAAAGTGAAACTAAAAATAAAAACTTTGTTTTAATCTG
>NW_021359110.1:0-255 GCF_001605985.2 Dendrobium catenatum | reverse complement strand
CCGGGGGTTTCGTAACGTTGGATCGCCGGTATTAGCGACGGTCGTGTAACCGCCGGTTAGACCGCCGGTCTTCAATAGTACTGGCGGTCACAACCGCCGGAAGACCGCCGGTAAATGCCCTAAAATGAACGGGCCCGAGCCTTGCATTTCATTTCTAATCTTTCCTTCTCTCTCTTCGGATGAGCTCTGCCGTCGCCTTCGCCCATCTCGCTCGATCGTGCACACTGTCTTGCCGCCAACGAACGCTCTCCGACC
>NW_021359109.1:0-284 GCF_001605985.2 Dendrobium catenatum | reverse complement strand
TGAAACATTTTTCAATGACCAAATTTTATTTATAATCGGACATTCTCTAAATCACTGTCGTCTATTCTTATTTAAAAAAAATTTAAATTATGTTCAAATAAAGTTTTAAATATGCTTTAATAAATTCAATAAAAATTATTAAAAATTGGATAAAAATTTAAATTAAATGTTCAAATAATATCTTTTCAATTTTCACATAAAGTTTAAACTTATTACTTATTAGACATAATAGTATATCAGAATATAAGCATAACAATAAATTATAAAGTAAACATAACAAATGA
>NW_021359108.1:0-444 GCF_001605985.2 Dendrobium catenatum | reverse complement strand
GCAATCGATTGATTTTCGTATGTGGCATATGATTTTAGTTGGTTATTCATCACCATCACGTATTGTTAATGGAATTAAAACTGATATTCCTTTTTGTCAATGGAACAGGGAAGAACAACTCAATGCTCAATTGAATGCAAAGTCTTTAAATTGCTTTTTCTATGCATTAAATTTTGATGATTTTATGTTAGTATCCACATGCACTACCGGTAAAGAAGTTTGGGATACATTGCACACCATATACGAAGGCACTAGTGAAATCAAGCAATCCAAGTTGAATTTGTTAATGCATGATTTTGACATGTTTTCTATGAAACCCTTTGAAACGATTTTAGACATGTATACAAGTTTTATTCAAATTACTACATCATTGCATGTCTTAGGAAAAGATTTTTCAAATTTTGAAAAAGTTAACAAAATTCTTCGTTGTTTACTTAAAAAATT
>NW_021359107.1:0-329 GCF_001605985.2 Dendrobium catenatum | reverse complement strand
TTTCTTCAAAGATTTACTTAGGGCATCTCCAACTGAATGCCAAACATGCGGATGGCGTCGTTCGGTCGCTCCAGTCGAACGCCAAATCTTTCGCTATTTGCTTGCGGGTGAACAGTGCGGCGCCAATATTGGCGTTGCACTGTTCACCTTCGCGATTTTTCTGTCTCAACCAGAGTTACCAAAGAAATGCACGAAAGAGGAGAAAGACGCCTAGCTTCGCATAAACGTGCAAAATAGAATTTGATTGGAGATAAATCATGGCATTTTTGAGTTTCACTGCATTTTGAAGTGAAAAATGGGATTTTCGATTGGAGATGCCCTTAGGGTCC
>NW_021359106.1:0-260 GCF_001605985.2 Dendrobium catenatum | reverse complement strand
AGGATGTAGTGCAAAATGGGCTAGAAATTTTCTGAAGGGTTTGGGTTGCCAAGAAGTGATAAAAGAGTTCACCCCGTATGGTACTGACTGGGGAAGCAACGTAACCATGCACGTCAAATGGAAATGAAAATGATTGTACCTTTATTGATACATTTTGACGGTGCTCCTATACAAATTGAAAGAAAAAGAAACAAATATCAACATAAATGAATAAATGAAAAAGAAAAATGTATGAAATACATAAGGATGCTAAATGTGTA
>NW_021359105.1:0-203 GCF_001605985.2 Dendrobium catenatum | reverse complement strand
TAATAGCCTCGTAGGCCTAGGTTACCTAGTAGCAATCAGGGTTAATTAAGTTATTTTAGATTTATTAGAATTAAGAGGCATAGATTAATATTAAAAGATATGTTTTACTGATTTTAATGGATTGGTTAAAAATTTTATTAACCTATTAAGAAAATTTTAGGAGTTAGAGGAATTAATAGATTTTAAAGGATTATCCGGATACG
>NW_021359104.1:0-278 GCF_001605985.2 Dendrobium catenatum | reverse complement strand
CTGGACTGCGGAGGTGGAGACCAAAGCCCCAGCGGCTTCTATCTTCAAGGCCGCATTCCTTGACTGGCATAATCTTGGTCCTAAGCTCATCCCTCAGATCATCACCGGCGTTTCTTTAATTTCTGGAGATGGAAGTCCGGGGAGCATCAGGCAGATCAACTTCTCCCCAGGTTTGTTGAAAATATAAACCAAAATTAATGACCAAGTTGTTGGAAATATAAACCAAAATTAATGTTTAAGCTTTTTGTGTATCTAGTAAATTGTATGGAAGCAAAATC
>NW_021359103.1:0-207 GCF_001605985.2 Dendrobium catenatum | reverse complement strand
AAAAAAAAAATCTTTGCTTCAAGCTTAATATCAAAGAATTAAAAAAATCCATAATTATTATAAAATCCTCTACAAAAAGATTTTGTTGGTCGCTTCACTTGTTGGAAGCAGTGCAATGTCATTCACTCCCTCATTCAATTTGGAAATTTATGAGGAAGAAGCCCAGCATTGAATGCTATAGAGGATCATTGACCAGACTTTATAAAT
>NW_021359102.1:0-240 GCF_001605985.2 Dendrobium catenatum | reverse complement strand
TGTCCATATCATATCTATATCAATATCTATATCGGTCTCTATCAATTGATACAATCTATATCAATGTCTATATCGGTCTCTATCAATCGATACAATCTATAACAATATCAGTGTCAATATCTATAAATCAATACACAGACTCCATATCCATGTCGGTGCCAGTATCTATGAATCAATCAAGTCGATAATATCAATCGAAAAAGCAATACGATAAATCAATCAAATCAATAAATCCGTCAA
>NW_021359101.1:0-269 GCF_001605985.2 Dendrobium catenatum | reverse complement strand
TTATCTGAATCTTTGCATTCAAGTGCCAAGATTTTTTTTTTCTTTTTTTTCATGGCATCCTTTTCATCTCCCCTAGAATTAATTTCTTGTTTGTGAACTACGAGAGAGCTATGCAGTTGATCAATGGAATAGGTATTTAAATTGCATGCTTTAGAGATAGCAGTGACCTTTAGATCTATCTCTTTTGGGGAAAAGTGAACGATCTTATTTACCTATTCATGATTTATGTGCTTGTTACCTCCACACTATAACAAAAAGGAAACAAAAAA
>NW_021359100.1:0-226 GCF_001605985.2 Dendrobium catenatum | reverse complement strand
ATCCGCTGCCGGAAAACCGTCGCCTAAATCAACCGCCGGTAAAAGTTTCCTACGCCAATATTTTCGGCGGTTCAAAAACCGCCGGTAAAATTTAAAACCGCCGGTTTTGCCTTCCTAACCGCCAGAAAAAATCGCCAGTATTTGGCATTTTTCCTATAGTGTTGAGCTTCATGCTTATTCTGATTATGACTGTATTAAATAAAGTTTTAATTTTTTTAGTCTGAAT
>NW_021359099.1:0-447 GCF_001605985.2 Dendrobium catenatum | reverse complement strand
CGGAGCTACCATCCAGTTTGGTAGCGTTGACTTCCCGCCAATTGCTGCAAGGAATGCCGCCATTCCTATGAATGGTAGGAATGTTGAGAAGTCTGCTAGAAGACTCAACGCTACTGAAGCTCCTACCCGTCGTGTGCATCTGCCGGCACAACGACCTGTTGCTGAAAATTCTCATGGGAGAATTTCTGTATTCGAGAGGCTGTCACAGCCTGAAGCCCTGACCACCAGAAGAATTGTGAATGGTGGAAAAGTTTCTGTGGTGACTACAAACACCACTACTCTGCCGACCAGGTTATCTGCACCTGGAAAATACTATGCTGAGGCCTCCTCATCTGGAGGAAGGCCTATGAGAAGGCAAAGAAGGAAGATGAATGCTGAGCTCCGAGCTCAACATCAACAACTCTCGATCCATCCATCTAATCTGTCGGCCCAAGAGTCTGAAGTCAA
>NW_021359098.1:0-402 GCF_001605985.2 Dendrobium catenatum | reverse complement strand
AGTTCTATAGGGCTTAACATCCCTAACGAACTTTCAAATGAGTGATTCAATTATTCCTCTATATTTCTTTTGATCAACTGATTTTTCATTTGAGTCTCTATCTAATTGAATACTGGAGCTCATGGGAGTGTTTATTGGCTTTGCTTTATCCATTTGATATTTCTTCAAGATTCCCTTAATGTACTTTGATTGATTAAGAAATGTTTTATTATCAATTTATCTTATGCTAAACCCTAAAAAATAGGATAATTCTCCCATCAAACTCATCTCAAATTCCCTACTCATTATTTTAGGAAAACCATCACATAAACTATTATCATAATATCTAAAAAGTATATCATCAACATAGATCTGAACAATGAATAATTCATCTCCTACTCTCTTCAAAAAAAGGGTGGTGTC
>NW_021359097.1:0-326 GCF_001605985.2 Dendrobium catenatum | reverse complement strand
GCTCCAATTCAAAACCACTAATAAACAGGCAAACATTTTTTTTTAAACATTTAAATCAATTAAGACAAATTCATATAGGCATCACATATGTAAGACTTGAACTTAAGACCTCTTAGTTGTTAGCCAAAGCTCCCAACGAAAATATCAAAATGAACTACGTACGATCAGTATTTTTAAATGAGTTCTCGAGGAATATAACTCATCTAGCAATTGGTAACCACGACATGCCGTTTCTACGAGTTAAAAAAAGTAGGGAAGGAAACAAAATAAATGAGAAAAAATATGTTAAAATATTTTGATATAAATTATATAATTATAATTTTTAA
>NW_021359096.1:0-200 GCF_001605985.2 Dendrobium catenatum | reverse complement strand
TGCATGATCACATCATCCTTGATGATCACAGGATCATCTGGGATGATCACTTGGATGATTGATATTGGCCAGCTTCTATTTAGGGCGATGCTCTGGATGATTTCACAGATTTGAACTAATCGTCTGGGACGATCGTGAGATCATCCTGGATGACCAAGCTATTTTTCTATCATCCAGACATCCATTCAGTGCGATTGTTA
>NW_021359095.1:0-214 GCF_001605985.2 Dendrobium catenatum | reverse complement strand
TTTTTGATCTGAGTGATCCATATTGTCTGCCATTAAGTAAATATTAGTGACTTCTTCTTCTTTTTCTGTCTCCGATGAGTCTGAAGCTGAGTCTGCCCAGAAAGCTCTTTGAAACTTCTTCTTGCCCTTCTTTACCATAGGTTTCTCCTCAATCTTCTCATTACCAGGAGTGGCTTTTAGTTTTGGGCAATCAGTCTTGATATGACCTGGTTTC
>NW_021359094.1:0-290 GCF_001605985.2 Dendrobium catenatum | reverse complement strand
ACACTTGATCAAAACCCAGTCTCAAACAGATGTTTAAGCCCAAAAGCTCAGCAGTGATAACAGAACAAAGTTTCTGAGGGCCGAAAAATGCAGCTATATGACTACCATTATGGTTGCGGATGATCCCACCCAAACCGGCCACATTCAAATAAATCGATCCATCCAAGTTAAGTTTAACATAAGGAAAAGTGGACTTAATCCACCTCACAACACGGTCAGCTTTATCTAAGGGGCCATTGTTACTATTAATGCTAAAATGAGTAGATAACTGACTGGAGTTTTTAAAATGT
>NW_021359093.1:0-795 GCF_001605985.2 Dendrobium catenatum | reverse complement strand
ATATCTGTATTATTAGATTTTCGAGATGTTTGTTTTTTAATTTATTTTTTTACTCCTTTCTCACTTTTTTTTTTGGGAAAAAAAAATTAAAAGGAAATATATGCAAATAATTTTATGTGCCTTATTATTACTTTTCGGTTGGGTACATAAATCCGATTAAAAAAAAACTATAACAAACATATTATTTAAGGAATTCATCAGTGTTTATTTTATATCAAAATCCGTTTCTTTTAAATATCTATCTCTGGATTACTTTATAAAACATACCTTATTAAAAATCTTTATACCGATAGATCTTTTTATTTTTTTATTTTTTGAAAGGAAGTATCTATGAATTGAGTAATCACGCAAGCGAAAACTAAATAAATAGATTGCCACATAAAGGTTATTGAGCACAGAGTTTTGAGCATTTGATTAAATAAATATAAATATTATCTCAGGCAATTTAAACTTTACATATAATTCATTTTTTTTAATTAGAAATTATCAAAATAATTTGGATTTAAAATTCTCTTGTTTGGTTATGTGCTCCTACAATGAAGTCTCCTTCTCGCGAGACATTATTCTATACGGTCACCAGGAAATGTCCGGAGGCGAATCAGGACGCGCTACGTTATTTTTTTCTTGTGTATCGGTGCTATGTATCATTGTGTACCGGGTGTAGAATAAAATAGGCTGGGCTGAGGAAGGCTAATAGGCTTAGCCTTGAAGAGTTGCATTTTGCATTGATTAATAAAAGAGAAAAGAGTACATGACAAGTATGGAAACACTATCTGCCTTCCCAAAGCAAAAAAC
>NW_021359092.1:0-253 GCF_001605985.2 Dendrobium catenatum | reverse complement strand
GGGCTGCTGTCCAGAAGTATTTCAAGTGCCGAATTGTTGTCCCGACCCTCTTTGCTGCTGTCTCGGCATCCCTAGCCGCTGGCCAGTCATTTTGGGTGACCTCTTATGGCTGTCTCGCTGTCCTGAATGTTCCCCATCGCCATATCTTGATGGCTCCGTAACCTAAAGTACTATCCACTCTTCCTCAAACGCATAAGCAACTACGCCGGAGCACCTTATTTGTCGTTCCCTTGGATAACTTCTTTCTTTGGGT
>NW_021359091.1:0-208 GCF_001605985.2 Dendrobium catenatum | reverse complement strand
CGAGTGCTATGTAGATGACCTTGTTGTCAAAATTCTTTGCCGAAATGATCACTTAAAAGATCTCAGAATCGTATTTGAGAGAATCAGAAAGTTTGATCTGAAGATGAATCCTCTCAAATGTGCTTTTGGGGTTTCCTCCGGCAAATTCCTAGGGTATGTTGTTCTTCATCAAGGAATAGAGATCGACCCCAACAAAATTAAGGCAATC
>NW_021359090.1:0-321 GCF_001605985.2 Dendrobium catenatum | reverse complement strand
AAGGGATGAAGTTAGGATCTCTAGTATATTGAGGAAATATCTGAAAGGGTTGCTTCTGAGCTGGCTGTGGTGGTGGTGGTGGAGGAACAATGGGCTGACTAGTCATTGGCCTTTTTCCTTTGTCAACTGCCGACACTACTGCCTTCTTCTGAAAATTCTTAACCAATCTAGGACCTTTTTTGTCTTCAGATTTCTCTCGTAGGAATGGCATCTTATGAGCCTCTTCCTGCAGATTGCTAGCTTTATTAAGTAGTTTTTCAAAAGTTTTAATGGTGAAACCCTTAAGGAGGAAAGCAACAGGGCCATGGATATTCTTAAGAA
>NW_021359089.1:0-261 GCF_001605985.2 Dendrobium catenatum | reverse complement strand
AAAGAGGAGAGCATCCAGAATGAGGAGCTAAGGAGATTCAAAGAAGAGGTGCTATCAGATGAAAACAGCCACCCATGCTACTCAGTGGTGGGAGAGAGATTGTACTATCAGGGAAGGAGTGTGATTCCGAGGTCTTCCATCCACATTCCACAGCTACTACAGGAGTTTCATGGGAGTGCCATAGGAGGGCATTCAGGAGTGCAAAAAACTTATAGTCGGTTAGCTGCGGAATTGTACTGGAAGGGGATGAGGAAAGATGTA
>NW_021359088.1:0-416 GCF_001605985.2 Dendrobium catenatum | reverse complement strand
TGAATTATCTAACTAAGGGGTGATTTTATGATTTTGATCCAAACCAGCTCCAAACTGATTGGAATCACCCCCAAAGGTCAGGAATAACCTGAGAAAGTGTTCCCAAGTGTTTGAAAAAAATTTGGAATTTTTAATCATTTACTAGGGGCAAAAATGTAATTTCTAATTAAGGCAAAGTTAAGGGTCAGATTGGGGTCAACCTATGGTGCCCTATTTATCTCAGGTTAAGGACCTAATTCTGAACAGTTTGAGCTATTATAAGTATTTTTCTAAGTTAAAATGGATTTATTATAATTTTTAGAAGGTATCGGGCCCTATTTATCGAGTTAAATTAGGGTTGGTTAATTAAAGGGTCTAAAGAGTCCTAAAAATTCATAGAAAATTCTAGGATATTTCAGATGTCACTAGGTTTAAAT
>NW_021359087.1:0-385 GCF_001605985.2 Dendrobium catenatum | reverse complement strand
CTCCTTCTCATCCGCATCCATCATTAACGTAAGATCTGCAGAATCATGTCCAACCAGATCCACCGATTCCGCACCTTCTCTTACTTCTCTAATGAAAACTTCAGCTTCACTACCATTCAAAATGTCCATCCCCTCATCCAGCTCCTCACTGGGTCGTGCCTCCTGCACAAACACCTTCTGCAAAACTCCAGCCTGAATCGGACTCGCAACACCAGCAGAACCTGGAGTTCGAGCATGAACAAGTCTCTTCCCTTCCTTCTCAATATCTGCTAATCCTTCCAATCCCGATAAGGAGAATCTCCTCTCCCCAGTACCCCCTCTTCTATTAGCAGGGAGAGAGGGAGAAATAGGGAGTGAGAGAGAGGGGGAGAGAGAGAGACGGAGA
>NW_021359086.1:0-401 GCF_001605985.2 Dendrobium catenatum | reverse complement strand
CTCAAAACAAAATTTATGTTGCTGTCAACGACAAAACCGGCGAGTGTCCAGAAAACCAGGAGAATCTGGTGGAACCGCAACCCGTTCCTCATAACCTTGAGGTAGACGATTTGAATAATTCTGACAATACCTTGCTAAATGAAATTCCTAATGGTTGTTCTTTGCAGTTAGCGAATATTCCTGTTTCATCTAATATTCCTGCTTTAGAGGTTTCTCATGATTTTCAGGCCAATGACTCGCACGTTCCTGTTAAGGAATGTGATGCTATATCTGATCCTACACTTTTTGTTTCTGTTGCTTCTATGTTTAATGAAGAGGACATTGCTGTTAATAATGTGAATTGTTTACAACCGTTGTCTTTAGATAATAATGCTTTTACTGCTAATCATAATTTGATTGAG
>NW_021359085.1:0-213 GCF_001605985.2 Dendrobium catenatum | reverse complement strand
GGTACTTTGGTAGAACTCTAGACGTCAGGTAGTGGCCCAGCAGAAGTCCAGGCCTCAGATGGTGTTCTGGTGGAGCGTACGGCCTTTGATGATAATCTGACGAAGACAAGGGCCTCTGGCAAAGGTAAGGGCCTCTGGCGAGGGTGAAGGCTGCTGGTAAAAGTGAGGGCCTCTGGCGAAGGTGAGGGTCTCAGATGAAGACGTCAGGCCTGA
>NW_021359084.1:0-436 GCF_001605985.2 Dendrobium catenatum | reverse complement strand
AAGGTCGTCGGAGGAACTTTGAAGGCAAAGTTTAGGGTCTATGATGCACCGACACTTCTCCTCAAAGAGGCGTGCAGTGTCCGACACCGTGTCCGACACGACTCTCGTCCGACACTCCTTCGACACGTGTCGGACACGCCGAAAACGTGTCCAATTAAAAAAATATTAAAAAGAAATTGGACACGCGTGTCTGACACGCGTATCTTAAATATTTTATAATTTTTTAAAAATATAATTTCTTATATTTGACAAGATTTAAACTAAATTTCTTATTTTATATCCACAACACCAAATCAACGTCTGCATTTAATACCCATTCATCGAATATTCTCTTTTCATTTTTCTTTGGCCGTGAAGGTATTTTCATCTTCTCTCTTTTTGCACAATTACAAATCTTTATCTTGTTAAACCAGAGTTGAAAGTAGTGATATTCAAT
>NW_021359083.1:0-236 GCF_001605985.2 Dendrobium catenatum | reverse complement strand
TCATCAGAGTTGGAGAAAAGGTAAGGATCATAAATATATTAAAGGATCTTCTGATGTTGTTTGTTTTGAATACAGGAAGCCCGGACATGTGAAAATGGATTGCTCTACACTTCAAGATCACTCAAGCAAAGGAAAGGGTGAGAAGAAATCTAAGTACAGGAAGGGAAAAGGGAGATTACAAAAGGCATTTTGGGCGGACTCTGCATCGGACTCATCGAAGACAGAACCAGAAGAAG
>NW_021359082.1:0-434 GCF_001605985.2 Dendrobium catenatum | reverse complement strand
CTGTTTGAGAATGGATCCTAGTGATATTTTCGACTAGGCATTTCGCTCTTTGTGAGCTAGAGTTTATTTGAATTTGTCCACCCCGGCAGACTGTTGCGGAAGGTGGATGGATTTTGCTTTAAGCATTGATGGATATATTTCATTTTTAAATATTTTGAAATTTGGGATTGATTCTGGATTTTTAGAATATTTGGGTGGATCTTTGGTATTTGGACATTTGGGATGGCATTTGAAAATATTTGAGAACCCCTCCGGTTGAGATAAGCAATCAACGCGGCCATCATCGGGGTGTTTGGGGTCATTTCCATTTGATTGAACCCTGTCGACCCTATCAACTTATCGATGGGGGATCGGGTTTCTCGTAGGCTTTGTGCCTTTGTTTATGAATTTTCTTGATTTTAGGCATTGAAGGCCTAAAAAGAATGTATTTAAAC
>NW_021359081.1:0-227 GCF_001605985.2 Dendrobium catenatum | reverse complement strand
CCCCCCCCCCCCCCCCCTCTTGGTAGCCTTGGGACATTAACTTAGGCTTAACAACCTAAGTACTAGACTCAACAGCAGCCTTCTCATCCACCTTAATAAAAGAATAGGAGTAAGAAAAAGACTTCAACTCATCTTTAATATTTCTCATGATGTAAAATAGAACAGGGCCTCACCTACTATCATCCTTATTAAGACTCAACAGGCTGTCAAAAAATGAATCAGGCTCT
>NW_021359080.1:0-1085 GCF_001605985.2 Dendrobium catenatum | reverse complement strand
AAATGATTCTCTTGGTCTGTCGTAGTTACTATTCTTACTCTAATTAAAGTTCTTAGACTCAATTTTACTGTCTATTTTTCCTAGACATTTAGTAAGATTTTCTAATGTTTTCTTCAAGTTTGAGTTTTTTGATTTTCAGATAATTTAATTAAAGAGTTAGAAACATTATAAATTATTGATACTTATAGCCTAAAGTTTTAGACTTTCTTAGCATTCAAAGGAAAATGGTATTAATTTTAAAATAATGATGAACTATGAAACTGCAAGAAGAAGGAGCATTTGGCTCACTCTTTTTACCCATAATCCACAAGGAGTTTTGAGCATCCTACAGTTATCCAAAATCTTTTGTCCCTTATTATAATGGCATGCTAAAAATAATCAATTTATCCCTTTCTAATTTAATATTTTTATAATTTTTGTGATTTTGATGCTTTTGCTGGTATACTTTAATGTTTAAAATATGGTAATATTTCAAAGGATAGGATATCTGGTTTTCTCCCTAGCCACAACCTCTTTCACTCTGCTGGGCTACGCCCTAGCTGCATCTCCCTTCCTCGATGGGAGTTCCTCTTCCTTGCCAAGGGGAGTTTATTCTAACTCCTTTTTTTCTTATTTTTATCCACTTTTCATGCAGGTTTCTTTGGCTTTTTGGTTTAGGTTTTTGTTCTGTTAGATCTTCTACTTTTTAATTGCTAATATTTCATTCAAGAGAAGTAATCCTGACTTTTTTTCTTATAAGAATAAATTAAAATCATTTAAGGATGTTTTGTATGGCTCTGATTCTTTGAATGGTTTTCCAAATCTAAAAGCTACTTCTCTTCGGGATTTATCTGCTTCATCTGTTTTATTAATTTCGGAGGAAGAAGCTCAATATCTTGCTAAGCTTTTAGAATTTTCCATGATCGAAAAATTTACCTTGCATAGGCCAATTTTAGTAGCTATTCGTTATTTTTTTTTTTAACTTGAAACTCTCGAGTGAATTTTCGGTCACCCTCTTGGATTAGAGGCATGTGTTAATCAAGTTATCAAACGATCTTAAACTATGACCAAGTTTTTGCGCATTGCTCATATTATGTTAATAATTA
>NW_021359079.1:0-543 GCF_001605985.2 Dendrobium catenatum | reverse complement strand
CACTCTTTTCTTTTCATTTAAAAATCATCCAACTTGAGATTCTAAAGCTTAGTGCCCCCTCACTCACTTGCTATGTTTCCGCTCGCTCGCATAAAAAATTATGTGAAGTATCCGGACACGTCAAAAAGTTAATTCGGATGCACCACATCATTTAATGTACAGTATATTGGATGACATGACACATTCAAATTGACCTCCAGACACATTTGAACACCGCACAGGATAATCTCTACACTCGCACAAGGTCGCTTGCACCCCTCTCGCCCATTACCTCCTGCTTCCTCAGCAGACCACCTCCCTCCCTAGTTTCTTACATATAAGAGAAGAAAAGAGAGAGAGAGAGAGAAGGGCGAAAGGGAGAAAATAATAGTGATAACTTATGTACTTTTAAAATATATTTACAATCAAAATATCCAAGAAAACAATCCAATCTAAAGGGCATATTAGAAGAGAAAAGAAGACTGAAAAAAATAATAATAATAACAAAAAGACAATTAACAAATTTCACATATATATGAAGAAGAGAAACCGAGCATGTATGCA
>NW_021359078.1:0-220 GCF_001605985.2 Dendrobium catenatum | reverse complement strand
GGATTGTCCGTAGGCCAATCAGGACACGCCATGTCACTAGATAGATAACAGTACACAATATATTGATAACATGATGCATCCTGATTGGCCTCCAGACGGTATCAGTTAACCGCACGTAATAATTTCGCTCCAATCAGACCCTAATTCATGTTGCAAACTTTTTTCTTACGACTTTGTCACACCATGATCTCAATTTTAATGCATGCTTCAATTAACTTGT
>NW_021359077.1:0-278 GCF_001605985.2 Dendrobium catenatum | reverse complement strand
GAGGTCACCATCGCTGAGTAGCTCGTGCTGCTCATGTATCTCCACGTCGATAATGTATACTTGTGTGCCATGGTTTTCAACTACTTCATCGACTATGGGGAGAAGCTGAGAATTACTACTTTTAAGTAGTAGTAATAGAAGAAGTTTAATGAGTAGAAACATGACAATTGGACTGCAGTGCTCCATTTGGCATAGAACTCGTGAAAGACTACGATGGAACCACCTGAACATATATAGCGACGTGTGAGTATTGCATTGTGCATGAATACATGAGGAAG
>NW_021359076.1:0-377 GCF_001605985.2 Dendrobium catenatum | reverse complement strand
TAGGCAGAATCTGGTACTGATTCCTCTGAGATTGAACCAAAGGAAAAGACTACAAACCTGTGCTTAATGGGGGAAGATCATCTTGAGCAAAGTGATGAGGAAGAGGTGTGTAAACCAACCTATGATGAATTGTTTGAGATTTGTGAGAAAATCCATGCATCATATAAAAAGCTTGAGAAGACTCATGCTAATTTAAAATTGAAACTTGTAAATTTGCAAAAAGAGTATGAAGTTATTCTTAAAGATCATTCAACAATTGATTGTCATCACATGGCTCTTCTTGATGAATTTGATGATTTGAACAAAAAGCATTCAGAATTAATTAATGATCATGATGCAGTAAAAGTTTCACACACATCACTTGAATCTGATTTAAA
>NW_021359075.1:0-236 GCF_001605985.2 Dendrobium catenatum | reverse complement strand
ACATGAGTTTCTCCTTCTGCTTCAACTTCAGAAACATAAGCATTCTTAGGAGTAACCCATTCATCATCAGATTGTAACTCATCAACAAGCAAATGATCAATTTCATTCTCAATATTTTCTTGATTCTGCAATTTGAGATATCTTTCTTTTAATTTCTTGTTAAACATAACATAAACTAGTTTGTTCATTCGATCTGCCGCCAATCGATTTCTCTTCTTTGTATGAATTTGATTGAA
>NW_021359074.1:0-332 GCF_001605985.2 Dendrobium catenatum | reverse complement strand
TGGTGGTTCTCTAGCTTGTTGTTAATGGGATTGAATTGATTTTAGATAAATGTCAGTATAATGGAAAATTCACATGCTAATACAAATCTACAGATTTATTTCTAAATCTCTTCCAATGTGCAACCGAGCCTGATATTTAGCCCGGACAGTCCAAATGAGACATTTTTGGTTTCCTCGAAAATATTTCTTTACGTTATGGATCAAAGTTTAACACTTTTGAAGCTCAACCGTGTTTCTACAATAAAGTTTGAGAAAATTTAAATTTTTGAAATGTAATTTTCCAATGTTTTTTTATGATTTGATCAATTTAAAATGCTATGATACGTATTTTT
>NW_021359073.1:0-300 GCF_001605985.2 Dendrobium catenatum | reverse complement strand
CAATAATAAACAGTGCATAAATAGATAAATGAAAAAGTTTGGGAATATCAGAGATTTTTACAAGGAAAAACTTGAAAAGGGAAAAATCATGAGGCTTTGCTCAGTTGAAGAGATTATGCAATGTATATGTGAATTTTAAATGTTGGCTCGAGCTCATCCCCTCTCATGGAAATGAAAAATTAAAAGAGTCGAGAAATAGGTGGAATAATTGCAGTCCCATCGGGATGTCATGATTATGACAACAGTGGTTAGTTGAAAACAAATCCAATGATGGTGATTAGGTGGCGACCGGTCGATGAA
>NW_021359072.1:0-292 GCF_001605985.2 Dendrobium catenatum | reverse complement strand
CAATTAGGTTTATTCTGAGTTAAGCATTATTGTTTTTAAAAAGAAATTTTATACCATAAAAAATGTATGATTTAGGGTTAACCGAATCAGATATCTTACCTTTGTCTGATTAGGATTAGCTAAACTCATTGATCTTGTGGAACTAAAAAAATTTAACTTTTTGAGAAATCCTCATATGATGCCTCCATAAAACAAAAAAAAAACAAAAAAAAATTTGAAAAATTAAAATCCAAAAATATTCGTTTTTTATTTTCCTTGTGTTTTTTGACTGTTTTTCTTTTGTTTTATTTTT
>NW_021359071.1:0-268 GCF_001605985.2 Dendrobium catenatum | reverse complement strand
TTTAAATCATAGACTCATCTCCCTCTTAAACAGGTCAACATGCAAGCCATGCAATCATTCACAAGATTAAAAGGACTTGATGGTTTCTCCCTATCATATACTCAAATACACTAACAAAATAATGATTCATAAAATCTAATTCAAAGCAACTTGCAACCCATTTTTTTGTTTCAATCTTCTACAAATTCTCGTTTACAAGCATTATGAGTCGAATAAATTAGTTTGGTTAGGATATTTTGAGTTTTTTCTACCATGATTGAGTATTTTA
>NW_021359070.1:0-347 GCF_001605985.2 Dendrobium catenatum | reverse complement strand
AATATGTTTTCCTTAGTTCCTTCTATTCTTTCAACAAAGAATCGTAATCGTTCTTAAAAATAGTGAACAACTCATAACTTATGGACTCAACCATCATTTCAAGTGGTTTGTTCTTAGTTTTTTTATCAAGCTGCTTATTTTTTTTATCTGAATCAAATTAATTAGGGCGCTTGTTCATGATATGACGGATTGAGATGACTTGCTCAATTCAATTTTCAAAATCATGATTTTTTATTTTGATCTCTTCATTTTTTTTTCTCTTTTCTTTGTTAACATATAATGCATTCCTTCTCATCAGCTGTCATTGCTGTAGAAACGTTAACTCCTCATTTGTCTCAGCAAGAACC
>NW_021359069.1:0-317 GCF_001605985.2 Dendrobium catenatum | reverse complement strand
TGGGATAGGTAAGCTTCAACAATTGATCGAGGTTCTCTGCCTGCTTCAGGAGGAAGCAAAAGGAGTTAAGGTTCTCTGCCTGCTTTAGGAGGAAGCAAAAGAAGTTGGGTTCTTTGCCTTGCCAGGGTTGGAAAAAAGGAGGTTTTGTAAAGGCTTCTCTGCATTGTTGTGGGAGTAAAAGGAGAATCACTTTTATAGTGCAATACTTGGAGAGCACCTCCAGGGAGTGGACGTAGGTCGAGTTGATCGAACCACTATAAAATCTCCTTGTTCTATTTCTACTTCTTCCACGTTTATTTATTTTTTTTGCACTTTAA
>NW_021359068.1:0-378 GCF_001605985.2 Dendrobium catenatum | reverse complement strand
AATATCTCAATATGAGATTAAACATAAATCAAATACATAAAGCAAAATTTTGTTGGAATGGTTATAACATTTTATAAAAATAGGTTTTTAGGTTATCATAAGAAAAATAATTTATGCTTCAATTGAAACATCTATCTTAGTGCTTTTTCAAATATTTTTATAATATAAAAATTCTAAATTCAAAAAAAAAAAACCTAAAAAATCACTTTAAAAAATAGTAAAAAAATTATCCCAAATAAAATCTTAACTAATTTTATTAAAAAAAATAATTTTTCACCAAATAAATTTGCATTAAAATTAATGCTTCGATATCATATGTAGCACCAATCTCGATGCAAATTCAAGAACAATCAAGCGAGCCCATTCTAATGCCATTCG
>NW_021359067.1:0-903 GCF_001605985.2 Dendrobium catenatum | reverse complement strand
GAGGGGAGGGATCCTTTTCACTTTCCACCCCGCTGTCAAGATGCGGTCAGGCGGGTAGCTGGTTTTACTTGGTAGAGAGGGCCTGACAGAGTACTTGGCAGGAACTCCTCGCCTTTTTCTGAGTGTCCTGTTCTGATCAAACAGGTACCAGACTTCGTGACTCCCTTTATTTGTCGCCTTGAGTTGGTCGGGAAAATACTGAGTCACCCCAATCCACTGTTCTGAGACGAACAGGAGGGGCGGGATCTTTTTCACCTTCTATCCTGCTGTTTGAAATGAACAGGCGGGAAGCTGGTTTGACTTACTTGGTAGAGAGGGCCTGATAGAGCACCTGGCAGGAACTCCTCGCCACCTTTTTCCTTGAGTGTCTTGTTCCGATTAGGCAGACACCAGGCTTGTGATTCCTTTGTTTGCTGACCCGATTCGGTCAGGCAGACACTGAGTCACCCCAATTCACTACTATGAGATGGGCAGGAGGATATGGGACCCTTTCACCTTCTATTATGTTGATCCGATATAGTCAGACAGATAGTTGATATACTTTTACTACTCTACTTTTGGTCCTCTCTTTAGCTCTGCCCGCTCCATAGGGCAAGGCAAGGAGAGACACCACCTTAATTTTTTCACCCTTGTGGTGATTGCTACTTTAAGTTCTCTACTAGGCTCTACCCTTGTCAAAGGGTAAGGCTAGGAGAAGGCCACACTACTGGTTCACCATTTTGGTGACACCTTCCTTGTGCACTGCTGCTTCTTTTCCTTCTTCTTTCCTAGGCTCTGCCCCCGCTATGGGGTAAGGCCAGGAGAAGAATCTCATTCTTTTTCCATCATCCTTTTGATATCTTTTTCCTACATGTTCTTTACTCTAGTTTTGTGGCTTAGTCGGTCAACGCCAACACGAGCGGT
>NW_021359066.1:0-214 GCF_001605985.2 Dendrobium catenatum | reverse complement strand
AATGAATCACATGCAGCAGTTCAATACGGTGTATCAAAAAAGCGATAGTATCAATGAAGCGATAGTATCAATAAATCAGTACATACGTCAAATCTCGGAAGAATCCATAAACAATAGAAAAATCTATATTCGAAAGAATCTCAGTTAAATTGATCAGTCAAATCGATAAAAAAAAATTGTCGTCTCGATAATATCAGTTAAATCAATATCGTAT
>NW_021359065.1:0-313 GCF_001605985.2 Dendrobium catenatum | reverse complement strand
TTTATTTTATTTATTAAATTTAAATATAAACAAATTAATGAAAATCACCTAAGTTTTATTTAAATGTTAAACATTTCATATTTTTTTTTTAAATTTTGACTAAGTTTTAAAAATCTCGCTGAAGTTCTAAATATTCGGCCTAATTTTTAAAAATCCTGCCTAAATTTAAAAATTCCAACCTATGGCTCACGAGCTTGCTCGCGAGCCGGATCGAGCTTGATTATAGTGAGATGAACTCGCTTTCCAACTAATGAGTCAAGCTCGATAAGGGCCAAAACTCGACTCGTTTACACCCCTACTTGTGAGCATGACA
>NW_021359064.1:0-200 GCF_001605985.2 Dendrobium catenatum | reverse complement strand
TGTATATTATGTGTTCTCAGCTTTTTTCCTTAGCTATGGAGCAAAGAGGTCAAGAATTGGGAATTCAGATTTCACAGAGAGCTCATAAGGTTAGTCACTTGTTATTTGCTGATGATGTTTTTCTTTTCTCTCATGCTTCCAAAAATCTTGCTGCCAAGATGCCTAAAATTATTGTGGATTTCTGTTCATGGACTGGATTA
>NW_021359063.1:0-287 GCF_001605985.2 Dendrobium catenatum | reverse complement strand
TCTTCATCCATAAGGAGTTGAGTTTCAGACATAGAAGTTAATTAGAGATAATTAAGGATTATTATTTAGATATCATTTATCAATCTGATAAATTAAATGTAGTTGTTGATGCTCTAATGGTGGGAGTGGCAGCCGATTTGATCACATCTAAGTAAGAATTGATTCAGGAGATGTAAATGAAAGTGCTCAGATGGCACTTTAAAGTTCGTTAGGGATCTTAAGCCCTTATGAACTGGCCCAAGGCTAACAAAGAGAGGTGAATTGGATAACTTTAAAATCAAAGATAA
>NW_021359062.1:0-334 GCF_001605985.2 Dendrobium catenatum | reverse complement strand
CAAACTACTCCCTTTTTTATATGTAAATAAGGATAGAATATCATCATCTAATTGTTTGATTTATTTTTTTTTAATCTAATTATTTGATTTGTAAGGATGAATATATAGTTCATTTGGATCTCATAATTGAGTGGTCAATTTTGGGTATAATTAATTCCTAGTGGCTAGGAGAAAATAGTTGTCTCAACAAGTAATAAAATAGGAAATAGGCATTATAAGAAAAAAAAAAATTTTCTAGAGTAGGTCATATAATATTTGAAATCACATGGAAAAAATAAAAATTTCAATGATATATGAATGAAGCCCAAATTCATTAATTATAATTTATAATATA
>NW_021359061.1:0-279 GCF_001605985.2 Dendrobium catenatum | reverse complement strand
TGACTCAGACCTAGTCTACCCAATCTTGAGCTAGTTCTAAATTTTAGTCTGATCGTGTGGATCTGAAATGTCAGTACTTAAGACAGTCGTAGAGAAATAAGAATGTTTGTTATCATCAAAATTATAAACCATAGATCCACAACAATCTCCCACTTTTTTATGATGTCAAAATATTTCAAATTGAAAATTTAAAAAAGTAAATACTCCTCCTAATCTCCCCCTCTCTAGAATAAACCCTTTTTAAAAATAGGGGAGATAAAAAATATTTTTGTTATTTTT
>NW_021359060.1:0-296 GCF_001605985.2 Dendrobium catenatum | reverse complement strand
TTTAATCAAAATCTTGCATTTCTCCTTTGGTGGTCGAAATGCTTTGTTAAGTCCTTACTTATCAAAGATGATCAAACTACCCCCCTTTTGTTTTTCTCATATATGATGATTATGTATAAAAGCATAATCCCCAGCGGAATAATTGTAAGTTATAAGGATCATCTATATTAAAAAAGGGATCAAATTTTCAATTCAATAAAAGTTCAAAATTTTAATTCTTCCAAATATTTTCCATTCTCTTCTAAAAAATGACATATAAAAATGTTTTAACCCATAATAGAATATTTATATTTTGT
>NW_021359059.1:0-1102 GCF_001605985.2 Dendrobium catenatum | reverse complement strand
AATTTAGAATAAATTAGAATATTATCTTAAACTAATTTAAATTTATTTACTATAATTATTGTTAAAAAATTAGGACTCAATTTAATTAACTCAAATAAAATAATATTAACTATAAAAGTAATTTATTTGAACTCAATTCAGTAACATAATCTAATGAGAAAAATATTAATTTCTCAATAAATAATAAGATATAGAATGATATATAGGGGTGTCAATTATTGATACGACCCAACAATCTGACCCAAATAATCTGGGTTAGGGTCGAGCCATTTAAAAAACAGGTTGATTCAGGTTTCAATTTTAGACCCATTTAAATAATGAGTGGAGTTCGGATCAACCCAATAACACGAGATTGACCCAGTCACCTGGGTTTTCAAGTCGTTCTCGATTCGACTCTTTGCGTGGGAGGCAGAGAACGGAGATTCGCCTCTGTGGACTTCGGTGGGCGGCGACAGTGAAGGATTTGCAAGAGGGTGATTCCACATCCGCAGGTTTCATCACTGAATATGCGAAAATAGTAGCACTACGGGAAAACACGTGAATACCGGCGGAGTTTCCGGCGGATTTTTTTAGACGGTAATAAACGGCGTACTCACCGACGGATTTGTTCGACGTAAGGCTTGCGTCAACATTACCGGCGGAACATACGTCGGCAATTCACCGACGCCGTGTCCGCCGGAAAACCCGACGGTATAGGGATGCCTGAACCATTTCCGTCGCATGTTACGGCGGAACTATTCCGGATTATGGTTCCGGCGGATAGTACGCCGCCTTATTTAAACTCAACGAAAAAAAAAATGGCGGAGTACGTCGGAAATTATACCGACGGAAATATTAAAATTACCGGCTTTCCTTTCGCCGGTAGAAGCCCTATTTCGCGAACTCGAACCCCTCTGGCCGTCATTCTTTTCCTTTCTTTCTCTCACTTCCATTGCTTCGCTCGTCGCCCTCCGTCTCCGTTCGTCGCTCGCCGTGGTTAGACGTCGCCGACGGTCACCGGACATCACCGTCGACGATCACCGGACTTCGCCGAGCCTCCTTCCTAGTCGCTCGTCCCGCCCTCTATGCTTCCTAGTCGCGCGCCGCCGAGGAACCGAAGGTA
>NW_021359058.1:0-327 GCF_001605985.2 Dendrobium catenatum | reverse complement strand
AAAAAGCAAAATTCTTTTACTTTAAATCCCAAGTCGTTACAATTAATCCAAAGATCAAAGGAACTTTCTTGAGAAAAATCAGGAAAGGATGTGGGCCATGATTTCTATGGCGTTCAATACAGTAAACTATGAAGATGTTATATGCGTAGTTATGGAGTCCTGAGCCTTGAGAGATTATTCATTACCAACTATTCTCAGCGTCTCCCATAATATTATCAAGCATGGGATCTATGCCAATAATTTTAAGCTGGCTATGCTATAGCTGATTCATAAGTCATAGCTCCCAACACTATAGGAAAAATGTCGAAATCCGACAGTTTTTTCCGG
>NW_021359057.1:0-378 GCF_001605985.2 Dendrobium catenatum | reverse complement strand
CACCAGAAAATGAGAGTGAGCTCAACAGCTCAGCAAAATAACAAACCTCCAATCAAAATTCTCAGAATCCAAAACCAAACACATCAGATACAAATCCAAATCAGAAACCAAAACAGAATCAGACAGATATCGAAATTTTCGTACATAAATCATAATCGGACAGTTCATAACAAAACAGATCAAATCAGAACAGATACGGACTTATCAAATCAAAATCAGATCAGAACAGAAACAGACCTATATCAACTCAGAAACAGATCAGAACGGAACAGATCAGAACAAACAGATATCAGATATTATATATATAATTAATAGCTAAATTCCCTGACACTAACTGAATCGCATAGGATCCAGGCCCCTTATGTCTCCCTTTGTGCT
>NW_021359056.1:0-202 GCF_001605985.2 Dendrobium catenatum | reverse complement strand
CCTCATCAGCTGATACCTTCTTCCCAGAGTCTGAAATATACTTCCTCAGAGTGGATACGTGAAACACGTTGTGTACATCAGGCATCGAATCAGAAAGCAACAGTCTATAAGCAGATTTTCCAATTCTTTCCAAAATCTCAAACGGTCGTAAGGTATGTTGGGCCATGAACTGAACTTGCTTACCCTTCCAAAGTCTGGAAGT
>NW_021359055.1:0-406 GCF_001605985.2 Dendrobium catenatum | reverse complement strand
AAATCAGGAAGAGAGCGCTACGATATGCATTTGTCAAAACCACGTTGTATCGACGTGCTTTCGATCAAATGTGGCTAAGGTGTCTAGGGGTCCGAGAAGCTGATAAGGTGATGGAAGAAGTTCACGAAGGACTTTGTGGAGCACACCAATCAGGCCCCAAGATGGCAGTAAAAATTAAAAGAAATGGGTTACTATTGGCCGACCATAGTCAGAGATTGTATTAATCATGCTAAAAGGTGCCACGAGTGCCAGATTCACGGTGATGTTATACATCAACCGCCAAATCCGCTGCACCCTACAATAGCATCCTGGCCATTCGAATGCTGGGGTACTGATGTTATTGGGCCAATAGATCCGCTGTCATCAGCAAGACACCGCTTTATCTTGGCAGCGACCGACTATTTCT
>NW_021359054.1:0-271 GCF_001605985.2 Dendrobium catenatum | reverse complement strand
GACTGTGAGTATTCTAAACTTAGAAAACCTTTAGGGGGCCCTTGATGTGGTGTGCGCGAACCCTTTCCTTTTAGGTTCCTGTAGTAACTTTAATTTTATTAGGTTCTTTTATTTGCTCTTAGATCCCTAAACCTTTTTTACATATACGCAAAGTCCTAAGGGTTAGTAATAACAAAGATTTTCACCTATATAACAGTAGTGACATTTAAGGACAAAAATTAAGAATCGGGTCTCAGAAAACTTAGACTTAGGATGCATGTACATTTTAGGA
>NW_021359053.1:0-201 GCF_001605985.2 Dendrobium catenatum | reverse complement strand
GTCAAATTAGATTTTATAAACATAACTGCTGAAAAAATTTTCATTCTCAGAAGGCTTCAGAGTAAGAGCAGATTTCTCTTCAATCGTAATGACTTACTAATAAATTGAAAATTAACAAGAGGAATCACCCCCTTTTTTATTACAAAGAATGTTATAAAATTACGTAGAATTCAAATTAGGTAAAAGAATCTCATCAATCCA
>NW_021359052.1:0-335 GCF_001605985.2 Dendrobium catenatum | reverse complement strand
AAAAAATCATGGCCGCGGTGTCCTCGTCCGAGGACACCTACCATACACGCTTTTATTGCGCGTGGTGGGAAAGTCCCAGTTTCTCATAGTTTTCCCCTAAACGGGGGAGACGTCGGGAGGCTGCCGAAATCTCGGGTGAATATGAGGCCATATCTGAACTTGATTGAACAAAAATGGGACTTGTACCTGGACTCATTTGAACTCAAAAGACATTAATAAAAATCTAAATTCAAACTCAAATCAAACTTGGACAACGAAAGACTTGAGTTGGACTCAAACTGAACTGCACTTGAACTTGAATTTGAACAAGGACTTGGACAAGTTGACAACGGACA
>NW_021359051.1:0-226 GCF_001605985.2 Dendrobium catenatum | reverse complement strand
CCAATTCTAGATATAGGCTAGGCCGATGTTTACTTCTCTATTGTGTGTCAAGTTATCAAGATTTTATTGCATGTTGTGATTGAAATTATTTGATGTGTTTGTTTACTTTTACTGTACTATGTGGATTTATGTGTTTGGCGATTACATTACCCTTAGGTTAGGAATGATCTGGATGCTCACTGAGTTTTCTATAGGTGGTCATGCTCATGTAGGGCAATAAAGAGGG
>NW_021359050.1:0-481 GCF_001605985.2 Dendrobium catenatum | reverse complement strand
TAAAAGAATTTTTTTAATAATTTAATAAATATGAAATCTAAAAAGAATCACTTTTAGAAATAAAATAGCTAATAACTTACATCATATTATGTCTAATTATTTATTACAAATTCGTGTGATTAATCTTCACACTAAATTGCAAAAGATATAATTTGAAACAAGAAAAAAGTACCAAGAAATGGACTAAGGAAGAGTTTCCTTGACAAACACTTGATTTTCATCTAAAATTCTATTTGATTTGATCTTATACTAAAGTACAAATAATGTCACAAATTCATTCGAAATTTAATCCACATATTCTATATTTATTGGCAAATACATAAATTGAATGAAAAGAGTTTGATATACATGTCTACATAATTATTAACTAATTTAAAATATAGTTACTAATATGAGCCTAAAACATGTTATTTATATAATCAATAAAATTATTTGTTTATCACATATAAAATTATTTGTTTATATATATACATTAGAAATG
>NW_021359049.1:0-247 GCF_001605985.2 Dendrobium catenatum | reverse complement strand
CACACGGGGGAGAGGAACGGGCAACCACAGGGAACCGGAACAGCCAGCCATGGGACAGGAGCTAGGCGGAGGAACCGAACGGGCAACAGAGAGGGGGAGAAGAACCAGGACTTGCATTTATGAGCTAAAAAGGCATTCCAAATAACATAATGAGCTGAATTTAAAAGAATAACATAGCAGCTCACCAAAGGGACAACCCAAACCCAAAACAACCAAGCCCAGACAAAGAACCTAATCAACCCAAAAC
>NW_021359048.1:0-278 GCF_001605985.2 Dendrobium catenatum | reverse complement strand
GTCAACCCGAACCCCAAACGGGTCGGGTTCGGGTTCAACATTTCGACCCGTTTCAAAAATCGAGTCGGATTCGGGTTAACCCTTTGACCCGAAATTGACCCGATTTTGACCCGAAAACCTGATTTTGACCTGGCAACCCGAGATTGACCAGATTTTGACCCATTTTTGACCCAAAAAAGAGGAGATAGACTCATTTTGACCCGAAAACTAGCAATTTTTTGTTGGAAACGGGTCATGTCGGGTTGACCCGAACCCAAAGCGGGTGGAGTTCGGGTCAG
>NW_021359047.1:0-276 GCF_001605985.2 Dendrobium catenatum | reverse complement strand
AATAAAAGATAGAACGAGAAGATTGAAGAAAGAAGATAAAGAAAAGAAGATTCAAGGAACAGTATATTCCATTTCAAAAATCACTTGCGTAATGAGAAGATTGAAGAAAGAAGACGAAGAAATAAAGATTCAAGGAACAGTATATCCCAGCTCAAAAATCACTTGTGTCATTCTTAGGATTAGAATCCGAGTTTATTGTTAGTGGTGCCCGACCACTTTACTTTTCTGCAAATTATGGATGTAATATGGACATTGAACATTGGACATTATATTTGG
>NW_021359046.1:0-370 GCF_001605985.2 Dendrobium catenatum | reverse complement strand
AGGTGAATGATTCAGGAACAATAATAAGGAATAAAGTAAGACTAGTAGCTAATGGGTTCAACCAAACTGAGGGGATAGACTTTGAAGAAATCTTTTCCCCGGTTGCTAGACTAGAAGCCATAAGAGTGCTCTTAGCTTTTGCTTGCTTCAAGAACTTTAAGTTATATCAAATGGATGTAAAGAGTGCATTTCTGAACGGGGTAATTAAGGAAGATGTCTACGTTGAGCAACCCCCCGGATTTGAAAGTTCACAATTTCTAAACCATGTATTTAAATTAAAAAATGCACTTGATGGATTAAAGCAAGCACCTAGAGCATGGTACGAAAGACTTGGCTCATTTCTTTTGGATAGAGGATTTAAAAAGGGTAG
>NW_021359045.1:0-266 GCF_001605985.2 Dendrobium catenatum | reverse complement strand
CATGTGGTAACTAAAATATAAGTTTGGAATTTCTTAGACGACCGACTACTTTTCTTTCCCTCACAGCACCACGCACTTTTGCGTTGGGTGGTTGTAGAGGTGACTTTTACTCTTTGTTTCCCCATTTCAAATATGGTCAGGCAGACATTGAGTCATCCTCATTCACTGTTGCGATCTGGTCAGGTGAATGTTGGATCTTGTCTTTTGTCCTGCTATCGCGATTTGGTCGGGCAGGCATTAGACCTTTTGGGAAGCTCTTTATTCGC
>NW_021359044.1:0-208 GCF_001605985.2 Dendrobium catenatum | reverse complement strand
TGTTGTGTGTATAAAACTTATACATAGTATTTATAATGCTTATACATAATATATATAATGCTTGTACACAGCATATATAAACTTCATATAATGTGTATATTATTTATAAATAGCGTGTATAAATTTCTACATAGTATGCATAACGCTTGTCTAAACTTATATGTAATGTGTATAATACTTTTATATAACATGTATAATACTTATATAT
>NW_021359043.1:0-552 GCF_001605985.2 Dendrobium catenatum | reverse complement strand
TCTACGATGTCAAATACCACCCTAAATGTGATTTAAAAAAAAGCTAGAGCTCAATGTGATTTAATGTCCCCTAACATGACTATGTTAAGGTCCATTAAAGTCAAAATATCCAACATAGATTAAGGGTTGTACATGTCGAGTATATTAAGGAATTATAATCATATATAGGAGATCACGTAAAGGATCAAAGCCTAAAGGATAGGAGGACTCTTTAAAATTTTTAAGGTCAGTCGAGGATTGATGAGCAACTAAGCTAGGATAAGATTGCCTAACTACAAGGATCTATTTATCATGAGCTAGATGGGGTGGTTTGGTGGGCCTTTCTACATTAGGGAAATCAATTAAGTACAAATCTAAGTAAGCCACATAGGTCCTAAACAAATTTTGATCATTCTAAGAAGACTCGCGTCAATTGAGACTTTCATCTTTAGGGGCTAACTAAATGCTCTTTTTATTTCCATAGAATAATAATATATTGTATTTTCTAATCATTAATAAGGATGGTGGCTAATGTAGTGGGGAATGTTGGAAAATGTTAAGAGGTCTTGATCA
>NW_021359042.1:0-270 GCF_001605985.2 Dendrobium catenatum | reverse complement strand
GGGTTGTTTCGTTGGGCTTCTCCCTTTTATTCACTTCATGTACTTTATTGGTTTTGCTGATTCGTTTGGGGTTTTTTGTTGGCCTTCTGTCCAGTTTTTTTTTATATATTGGGTTAGAGGGGTTGTTTTTTCTGATTTGTCGGGTCTCTTGTTATATGCTTTAAGTGGGATGTTCGGCTATGTTGTTGTCTCGTGGGGATTCTGGATTGTGTTGGCTATTTTAGGTGTTTTTGTGGATGTGTATTTCTTCTGGGGTTGTTGTTGTCTGTT
>NW_021359041.1:0-343 GCF_001605985.2 Dendrobium catenatum | reverse complement strand
CTCGGGCTTGGCAAAGGTTGCCATAATCACAGAATTTTTTCTTAACGCCTGCTGTAATAACAGCAGGCGCAAATGAGAGCCTGCATCACAATGAAAATTATGCACATTGAGCCAATGACCAAATAAGGTTGCAAATATCCCAGCATTACCAGAAAAATCAAGGATATTTGCCGAATTTCATCCATCAAACAGTGCTTGATAAAAATATATACTTTTGACCAAAGAGATATCTGGCCAGACTAACAACGTAACTCCACTATCACTTAATTACTCACCTAAGCTGCAGGATAGTCCCAAAAAGCAGATTGCTTTTCTTAACCATTATTAATAAGAAAAGCATTTA
>NW_021359040.1:0-746 GCF_001605985.2 Dendrobium catenatum | reverse complement strand
AGGAATCCACAACCTATTCTTGCAGAAAATAGCACCAAAATCAGAAACTCGGAGTTCAGGCTTCTTACCAGATTCAATCTGAGCAATCAACGTCGAATAATCAGAATCAAACTTCTGGGCTTCCTGAATCCTTTCTGGAAGACAGGATTGAATACTCAACTGAGCCAAAACACCATAAGCCAAACTACTGGAGGAAATTACCTCCAACTGCAAACGTTCCATATCACGAATCAGAAAATCATCAGAAGTAAGCTGAATACCTAATAATCCAGAAGATTTCCTGCTTAGAGCATCTGCTACCACATTAGCCTTACCAGGCTGATACTGAATCGTCTGATCGTAGTCCTTGATCAACTCAAGCCACCTTCTTTGCCTCAAATTCATATCCTTCTGAGTGAAAATGTACTTCAAACTCTTGTGATCTGTGAAGATCTCACATTTGACGCCATACAGCTAGTGACGCCAAATCTTCAAAGCAAAAATAACTGCAGCTAATTCTAAATCATGTGTCGGGTAATTCTTCTCATGTGGTTTTAGCTGTCTCGAGGCATACGCAATTACCCTACCATGCTGATGTAGCACACATCCCAAACCTTTCATGAAGCATCACTGAACACCTGAAATCCTTCCGTACCTGACGGAATTGCTAACACTGGAGCTGAAGTCAAACAATCCTTCAATCTCTGAAAACTAGCCTCACACTCCGGTATCCAAACAAAAGCTACTGACTTCTGAGTCAGTCTCGT
>NW_021359039.1:0-629 GCF_001605985.2 Dendrobium catenatum | reverse complement strand
AAGATCAAAGCATTTTAGTAATTACATGCTACTCTCTATCAAGCTCCTCGTTTTGCTTACATAGGCGTCGACCATTGGTGAGGAAAGTGAGGGAGAAAGGTGCAGTGATCAACCATCAGTATCGACCTCCTATTGTCAAATAGTCTACGCCGTTTCAATCAAGATTCTGAGTTCACCTAAGTGGGGACTTCTAACAGGCAAATCAGTAGAGATTGGTCCAAAGAGATGACCGACACCCGAAATTGACGCGCAATGTTGCCCAAATGATGTCCGATTGTAGAATGGATTTCGACAGTGTTTGGAACTTCGTCGACAACAAAAACCCGCTATTAATTTGTTCAATTGGCATCACCTGATGAAACGACACCATTCTCGAGGTGATGACACGCAACTAAAGAAAATTAGTGTGCAATGTCGCTCACCATTGTATTTGGAACGTCATCAATACCGAAAAGTGACAATCTATTTGAGCAATTAAGCTCGCATGGGAAGATCCCGAGGCAACAAAGTGCAAATCGAGATAATGAACGTGCAACGTTGCCCAAACATCATTTGATATCAAAACGGATTTCTCTAATGTGTTCGGAATGTCGTCAATATCCAAAATATGCTATAAATTTTACCAAAGA
>NW_021359038.1:0-279 GCF_001605985.2 Dendrobium catenatum | reverse complement strand
GGTCAGGAATGACCAGAGAAAGTGTTTCCAAGTGTTCGGAGGAGATTTGGATTTTTTAATAATTTTTAATGAATTATTAGGGCCAAAATGATAATTTCCACCTATGGTCAAATTAGGGATCAACCTAGAGTCAAACTAAGGAGCCCTATTTATCTAAGGTCCAGGATTAGATTCTGGTCAGTTCAAGGTATTATGGGTAATTTTCTGACCTAAGGTGTATTTATTGTATTTTCCGGAAGGTCTCGGGGCCTTAATTAACCAGTTAATTAGGGTTAGCTA
>NW_021359037.1:0-500 GCF_001605985.2 Dendrobium catenatum | reverse complement strand
CAAAAGGCATTAACCCAAGAAAGTTGCTATATAATAGTTTGTGTGATCCCATAGGGCTACAAGTGGACCAAACTATCTTATGTGTGATCCCATAGGGCTACAAGCAGACCAAACTATTTTATTCACGCATCTATCTTATGTGTGATCAAATAGGGCTACAAGCGAACCAAACTAACCATCTACATCAACTATCAACTACATGAAATTAAACTCGTTTACATGTATCTAAAGAATAAAAGTTCATTTTGATGCCTATAACTTTCTTAACATGTATCAAATCTAACAATTATGCGACCAAATCAAATAAGGCAACTCTATCTAATCTTATGTACCATAGGAGCAACTCCAAACTTTTCACATATATTCTCGTTTCACTCTCGCTCTCTCTCTACCCCTCTCTCTCTCTTCTCACTCTCCCTCTCTCTTTTCCATATCTCTCCCTTTTCACTCTCTCTCTCTCTTTTCTCTCTCTCTCTCTCTCACTCTCCCTCTCTCTTTCG
>NW_021359036.1:0-315 GCF_001605985.2 Dendrobium catenatum | reverse complement strand
CCCAACAGGAGTGGCGAACAACTAGTGAACCGCTCGTATTGGCATTGACCGACTAAACCATAGAAAGTAAAGTAAAGAGCCCAAGTAAAAGAACGAAAGGGTATCAACAAAAGTGGAGGTAAAGGCAAGGTACTCATCCACTGGCCTTATCCTATAGTGAGGGTAGAGCCTAGGGGAGAGTGAAAACAGCAGTGCGCAAGCAAGGTATGACTGAGATAGTGAACCAGTAGTATGGTCTTCTCCCAGCCTGACCCTTCAAAAAAAGGGCAGAGCCAATGAGAGAACTCAAAGTAGCAATCACCACAAGGGTGAAAA
>NW_021359035.1:0-263 GCF_001605985.2 Dendrobium catenatum | reverse complement strand
TTTACTCAAATCGGCCAGGACGATATTTACATCGTCTAAGACGATCGGGCATAAAACAGAAAATCTAATCAGGGGTTCTTAATTAAGGCAGGCGCCATTAGCCAATTGGCCTGGACGATACTTAGAATTTCTAAAATTTGTTGCAAATCAGAAATTCTATTTAAGAGCTCTTGTTCAACATTTTTGAACATCTTTTGTTGCTTCCTTGACCTGAGAAGACCTGGAGGAGAGAGAGAGAGAGAGAGAGAGAGAGAGAGAGAGAG
>NW_021359034.1:0-358 GCF_001605985.2 Dendrobium catenatum | reverse complement strand
AGGGTCGCCCGTATCCAGCTGAGTACGATCAGGTGCCATACCCTAAGGGTTACTCAGTGCCTAAGTTAAACACTTTTAATGGCACCGGCAATCCAAAACAACACCTGGCCCAATTTAAAGTAACATGTGGAAATACTGGGGGTGTTGATACTCTACTCTTCCGCCAATTCGTTAGTAGTTTGACTGCGACTGCTTTTGAATGGTACACCGAGCTTCCTACTGATTCTGTCAAGACATTTGCAGAATTAGAAAATATGTTCGTGAAAAGGTTCGCTAGTGCTACCGAGAAGAATACTATCGCTGACCTTGTTTTAGAGAAATGAAAAAAGGGCGAATCGGTGACAAAGTACATCACCCG
>NW_021359033.1:0-294 GCF_001605985.2 Dendrobium catenatum | reverse complement strand
TCAAAGATAAATAAATAGAATTTTTGGGAAGATTATGTCTAATAGAGTTCTAAGGTTGTTTAGTTTCAAATTTATCATCATTGGAATGGTTAAACAAAATGCAATCCTCATCGTCCAAATGGATAGAAATCTTGAGAATTAATTTAATAATACAATTAGACACTTGATTGATAAGAAGATCAAAATTCCAACCCTCATTATAGATAAATTTTTTAACTTTGCATGTAGAATTAGAGTGAGTAAATAAAAGGTTATCAATATAAAAATTATCTAACAAGTTATCCTGCAAAAAAA
>NW_021359032.1:0-938 GCF_001605985.2 Dendrobium catenatum | reverse complement strand
CATGGTTGTGTGGCTATTATGTGATAGCATGAGTATAATATGGTTTACCTATTACTATATGATTAAGTGATTATAACATTAATGCATGATAATTGCTTGATTATATGATGTTATGTGAATGTATAACTATTGAGTGATTTGATAATGATTGTACGAATGAATAATCATCCCATTATTATATATTTGGATGAGCATTGTGTGATTGTATGTTCATAACATGGTGGGACACTTATTGCATGATTTGTGTGATTGTATGCTTCTTGATTTTCACTAGCTGGTTGTAGGATTGCACCTTTCTAGTGAGTCTCTGTAGCTAGTCATAGGATTGCATCTTCCTCGTTAAGCACGTTCGTGATTGTTGGATTGTACCTCCTTAAGGATAGGGAGGTCAACGCCAACACGTGCGATTCTCCCATTGTTCACCACACCTGTTGGGGTTGTGTTTGTTGACCTCCTTTCTGGCATCGGTCACTTACACCGTCATGTCTTGCATTTTGTAGATTGATCTACATTCTCGTATGTTGCTTCATGTTTGGTGAAGGTACAAATTGCGTATTTTGCCTTGGCTCGTCGTCGACCTTAGGATTTATCCCTTTTGATCACATGTTGTCATCTTATCGTGTTTCAAAATACATGTGGTCGGGTCGATGACGTTTCGATTTGATTTCACGCATTTGGGCTTTTATCGTGCATGTTCGCTTCATGCACAATATCTTTTGATCGGGACTTCATTTTGTGAAACAAACTGCTCGAGCGCGTCCGGGTCGCCGAGATCTTTCAAATGAGCCTATTCGCACTTGAATCGGGTATCGTTTGAGGCGTATCGAGGAGAGAGAATTTTTTATTGTTATCTTTATTATTGTTTATATAAAAAAAATGAGTAAATGAATACTTATATATATTTCCTAATTACATAAATATAATAAACTATTTTATAA
>NW_021359031.1:0-315 GCF_001605985.2 Dendrobium catenatum | reverse complement strand
CACTTACACAATCTTGTCACTTTCATATTTCATATATTGATTCATTTGCTTGTATATTGCACCACTGTGTTGATGAAGGGTCACCTTGCGTATGTTACTTCAACTCTTTGTCGGCCTTAGGATTCACTCCTTTTGATCACATGCTGTTCTCTTATCATATTTTAAAATGCTTGTGGTCGGGTCAATGATGATTCGATGTGATTTCATGCATTTGATCATTTATCGTGCATGTTTGTTCCGTGCATAATATCTTTAGATCAAAATCTTGTTTTGTGAAATGGATTGCATGAGTGTGTCTGGATCGCCGAGATATTT
>NW_021359030.1:0-211 GCF_001605985.2 Dendrobium catenatum | reverse complement strand
GTCATTTCCCTTTGGGGAGATACATCCTTCTTCGATGAGGCTTTGGATGTGAATGCGACGATCATACTTCTTGAATAAGAATGAAATTTTTTTTTCATCGGTAGTCTTAACTACCTTTCTTCCGTTGGTCCCTCAATCCATTTCCTTCTTGGGTGAGTGTGGCCAACATCTAGGATAACTTAAAACATCAAAAGAGAGGTTCTACCTCCCA
>NW_021359029.1:0-300 GCF_001605985.2 Dendrobium catenatum | reverse complement strand
TTACAATTGTTTGAAATAATTATACTCTCTAAATATAATTTTAATAATTATTATTTATTTATTTAGGTGGGAGCTTCAATAACCTATATATTATAGCAACAACAACAACGTGAAGCTTTTATCCTTGTACGTGAGGTGGGTATATAAAAATTTTTTCTTCATTATATCCTATTTAAAATCAAATTTTCATTTAAATTTAATTGAAAAAAAAATTATTTCTAATACTTTCTAATAAAGTCTTTTTATGTCAACTTTTACTTTCTTAAAATAGGTTAAATCTAATACATCTAATCTCTTAAC
>NW_021359028.1:0-213 GCF_001605985.2 Dendrobium catenatum | reverse complement strand
AGAATTGCAGCCTTCCGATGACCCGATTAAAAAAGTAGATGTATTAAATTTGACTATGTTAAGAAAGATAGAGGTAGACCTAAAAAAAATGACTAAAAATATTAGAAATGACATTTCTTTATTAGATTAAATGGAGAAAGGGATCAAACTCTTTGTGAGGAACAAAATAATCTCCAACTCTTTTGAGAAACCAATTTGATCCCTCGAACTCTT
>NW_021359027.1:0-258 GCF_001605985.2 Dendrobium catenatum | reverse complement strand
GGCTCCAACAACAGAATCTATCTGTCGAAGAGTATGAAGCCGAATTTGAGCAGCTCTCTTTAAAATGTGACTTGAATGAGCCTGTAGAAAATACCATAGCCCGATTCTTGGAAGGATTACAACCCTCGATTGCTCACGTCGTGCAACTACAACCGCTTTGGACCCTTCAAGATGCGGTCAATTTGGCCCTGCAAGTCGAAAGGCAGCAAAAAGGATCCAAGAACGTCCCATTCAAGGCTAAAGATTCAGGAGGGGAGA
>NW_021359026.1:0-361 GCF_001605985.2 Dendrobium catenatum | reverse complement strand
ATACAATCTAATTCAAAATTCAATAAATTCAAATTTAAATGTGAAAGGTGGATTTTAAAAAAATGATAAGAAAGAAAGAAATAGAATAATATGATAATGAATAATTAAATAAAAATTTATTAAATTAAAAAATCTCAATTAAATTCTATAAATACATAAGACTGTAATGTACATTAAACTAGATAAATATCTTAATAAAACCCACATCTTCAGTTCCAAATTTAACAAATTGCCCAACATGCCTGAGCACTCTTGCATTTTATTCCCAATCGACTTGGTGCTGTAGAGTTTGTTGGGAGAAACGACATAGAATAGAGCATCGCACTGCTGTGTTGCTCTAGATTCGGCACCGCAACGCTGT
>NW_021359025.1:0-357 GCF_001605985.2 Dendrobium catenatum | reverse complement strand
ATCCAATTTATATTGTACAATTAGAATATCAAAATTAAATAGATTCGATTGACTAATCATAAGATCAAATTAGACATGATTTTTATAGATCATCCAGTATGATGTAAATCTTCCTGGACAATTAAAAAAAATATAAAATTCAAAACATAACCTCAATTATGATTGATGACTATTTTTCATGATCATAATTAATCATCCTGGATGATCTAGTTCATCTAACATGATTAGTTAGAAGACTTTATCGTATATTATGATATATATTATATAATATGATTAGTTCAATCATTGAACTGATTTTTATTCAATCTCACTCCCCTTGAGGGTGTGTGCATGGTCACTAAGCAAGCATACACCCAT
>NW_021359024.1:0-261 GCF_001605985.2 Dendrobium catenatum | reverse complement strand
TAGCTCGTCGAACGTTTGGTTCGCTTGCAGCCCTACTTATCAATCTATTTGGTGAACCATAAACGAGCATGTCAATAACAAAAATAAAACAAGTAGGAAATTGCTCTATTATGTTCATGTAGATATCTAATTTCTAAATCCTGTCTAATCTTATTCAATTAATATAATGGGCTTTGGTCTTCAATAAGGAATTGCCTCATTAAAAACTCGTACAATAGCTTCCACCTAGGGGTGTCAATTTCGGGTCACGGGTCGGGTTCG
>NW_021359023.1:0-312 GCF_001605985.2 Dendrobium catenatum | reverse complement strand
CCCTTTGTCTACATCAGACTCCCCTTCTTGCGAACTCATCTCCCGATGAGTTAGCTATTGTTTCTTTCGAGGAGGTGAATACTGTGCATCCAATTCATTGATCAAATCTTCATACTTCTGCATGATCTCATCTCGTTCTTTCAGAAATCGATCTTGTAAACACTGCTTTTTCTTGAAGTACCTTTTTGTATGTAAGTGCATCCATGATTGAAGTTTGTACAGTTCATACTCCAAAAGATTTGCTGACTTTGATGGAATCCACCTATTCATAGGAACTTAAATTTCATCTGGTTTGCTTTCTTCTGTCTTTTT
>NW_021359022.1:0-357 GCF_001605985.2 Dendrobium catenatum | reverse complement strand
GTTTTTTAATATCAAAATTAAAATTTTTATATTAAAAAGATGCTTTAAGAAGCAACAAAAAAGTCGTCTCAAACGAAGACATAAGTTTTCTTTGGGACAACTTTTTTGTTGATATATAAAATAGTTTTCTAGTATAAAAATTTCTTGATATAAAAAATTTTATACTAGAAAGCCGTTTTATGAAGCAGTATAAAAGCTGTTAGACTTCATTTGAGACTGCTTTTTTGATGCTTCTTAAAACAGGACTAAAAAATTACTCTAAGAATCAACAAGAAAGCCGTTCCAAATGAAGGCTTAGGCTTCGTTTGGGACAACTTTTTTACTGCTTTGTAAAACGGAGTTTTAGTACAAAATTTT
>NW_021359021.1:0-281 GCF_001605985.2 Dendrobium catenatum | reverse complement strand
CAAACCTGCTTGGGTTCCTAAATCTAACATTTGATAACTTTGTAGGAGGGTTCTCACAAAATACCTCGTGAGAGTATGTGGCACCTGGACAATGGATGCTCTCGACATATGACTGGTGATGCCAACCAGTTTGTTGTACTAGAGTCCAGGACTGGAGGCAAGGTTACTCTTGGAGACAACACCACCAAGAAGGTGGTAGGTGCAGGAATATTTGGTAATTCCAAGAACCTTATGATTGAAAATATTTTACTTATAGATGGATTAAAGCACAACTTGCTCAG
>NW_021359020.1:0-208 GCF_001605985.2 Dendrobium catenatum | reverse complement strand
TCAGGACAAGGCCTTAGGGCTTTGGATTTGAGTCTGGCTTTCTGGATTTGGAATGGATTTCAAATTTGAATGATCAATATTGGGGTATCCAAATCATTTACAATCATGTGGTGATTGTTAATGAATGGATAAGGTCAAAGCTAGATCAAAGGTAGATCAAAGTCTAGGTGGGAATTTGGATTTTCAAGTGGATTGAATCAAAGTTTGG
>NW_021359019.1:0-983 GCF_001605985.2 Dendrobium catenatum | reverse complement strand
ACATGCAAATTCCTTTGCAAGTTTCGCTAAGGCATCCGTCGCAGAATTGCTTCCACGGGGAACCCTATACAAAGTGGCAGTAGGAATTTGTTCCAACAAGTGAAGTGCGTACTGGTGGTATCTTAGGAGATTAGGATTCAAGACTTTATAAGTTCCGCCACTTGGTTAATCACCAACTAGGAATCTCCAAAGATCTTAATCTTAATTTCCATTAGAATTGCAAGTTCCAAACCAGTTATCAGAGCTTCGTATCCAGCCTCGTTATTTGTGTAGGGCTCCAATAAATGGTAGGAAAAATACATCATTACTTTTTCCGGTGTTATAAAAATTAGACCGACTCCAGCATTTCCAGGAATTACAGATTGTTGGGTCGCATTCCTACGGGAGGATGCTGCTCCATCAAAGTACAATTCCCAGACGGCCTCGCCAGATTCCCTCAAACTCATGATTTGTTCGTCGGGTAGATCATCGTTTAGAGGAGAATCTGCCGGCAGCGGGTGTGCTGCCAGAAAATCGGCAACGGCTTGTCCTTTCACAGCACGGAGGGGAGTGAAAGTAATCTCAAATTGCAGTAATATCATAGACCAACAGGCTAAACATCCTGACAACGTAGGTCGGGTCATAAGATATTGCAAAGGATTAACTCTTGAAATAAAGCTGGTTGAGTGGGAGAGCATGTAGTGCCTCAGTTTCTGAGCCGTAAAAACCAAAGCAAGACAATGCTTCTCAATTTATGGGTATCAAATTTCAGTAGAAAGAAGTCTTTGACTACGGTAATAGAGAGCATTCTCCTTCCCTTCGTCATTGACTTGAGCCAACAGGGCGCCTAAAGACTCATCTAAGGCTGCAGTGTAGAGAATTAACGGCTTTCCCGGAATTGGGGCTGCCAAGACTGGCGGATTAGAAAGGTATTGTTTAATGTCATTGAAAGCATTCTGGCACTTCTTGTCCCATACGAATTTAGCGTCTTTTTTTGCAAGGAC
>NW_021359018.1:0-266 GCF_001605985.2 Dendrobium catenatum | reverse complement strand
TGTGTTCTTCTCAATGTTTATTAGCGTTTTTTTTTTAATTTCTTTCTTGCATTAATGAGTAATAAAATTAGTATTCATTATTATAAATATTTATTTAAATAATATTATATTTGAAATAAAATGCTGGGGAAAGTGAAATAATACCATATGAGAACTATGTGTAGTAAATAAGATTGACCCTCCTGAATGTTTCATGATGGACCCTTCCTTCTAAGTGAGGTGAATTGAAGATGCCACTCTTGTGGCTTCTACCAGCCCGTACAATC
>NW_021359017.1:0-275 GCF_001605985.2 Dendrobium catenatum | reverse complement strand
TATTCCATAATAAGAAATTGTTATACCAAATATAGGGGATAACACTAAACATCCTAAAGATATTTTAAATCATTTATACTTATGTTTAAGCTTTTTTTTGTGTAAAAATATCATTCATCTACTAAATTTATTTGAAATTTAAACTAAGTTGTGCTATTTCAAAAAATTTATATTCTATAATTTATATAGAATTTAAAAAGAGGAACATTAGTAAGTGAGACCTCAACATATGTGACAACTACAACAAGTAAAATCCTTTTATTTTACATCCTTTT
>NW_021359016.1:0-405 GCF_001605985.2 Dendrobium catenatum | reverse complement strand
CCAAGTACATGGGGTAGTTTTGCATCAACCACCTAATATTTTGCATCCAACAATAGCCTCTTGGCCTTTTGAAAGCTGGGAAACTGATATTGTTGGGCCTATTGATCCTTTTTCCTCTAAGGGTCATAGGTTTATACTTGCTGCTACCGACTACTTCTCAAAGTGGGCTGAAGCCATACCACTAAGAGAAGTCAAAACTAGCCATGTACTACAATTTTTGAAGGACCATATTGTATACAGGTTTGGCGTTCCTCGTCGAATCATATCCGATAATGGTCCTGCTTTTAACAGTACCAAGCTTAATCAATTCGTTAACAAACATAGTATTGATTGGAGGTATAGTACGATATACTATCCTCGAGCTAATAGATTGGCTGAAGCTTTCAACAAGACATTAGTTCAGTT
>NW_021359015.1:0-227 GCF_001605985.2 Dendrobium catenatum | reverse complement strand
GTATTTTAAATTTATATTATTTTAATTGTTTGCTAATGATATCTTATCTTATTTTTGTGTTCTGTGCAAGTCTCTGTATTTTGAAAGTGCGGGGAGATGTATCAGATTCTGATTACTAACCCTTGCCTTTCATTTATGCAGATGGATTTACAGAACACCCCGATGACTGTCCAGCTGGGACAAGGAGCCCGGATCCAACTGGCTAATGCTATTATTGAGACCGGAAA
>NW_021359014.1:0-234 GCF_001605985.2 Dendrobium catenatum | reverse complement strand
GAGAAGGCTTCACGTGGAGTTCAAAGGTAAGATTCTCTACTTGTGAATTGGGATTACTTCACTCTATTCCTTCTTCCTTCTAGATTCTTGTGAAAGAAGATCTGTCAAGGAGATCCGGTTCTCTGCCGACACTTGGAGAGTGTGAACAGCCGAAGGGTTCTTTGCCCACACTAGGAGAGTGTAAAAGGATGGAAGGGATCTCTGCCCACACTAGGAGAGTGTGAAAGGACGGAA
>NW_021359013.1:0-445 GCF_001605985.2 Dendrobium catenatum | reverse complement strand
TATGCCTTCACAAAATCATTGTTTACAGTTATTCCTTATGTAGTGCCAACGTTCGTGTAATAATAACGTTGGAGAATGCTATGGATTTCAGGATTCATATCAACATTAATTTCTTCTAAATTATATTGTGCATGATCATCATAATCATCGGGACCTGGTTCGCTTGATCCACTACTCATTGTTTCATAATCATCAGCAACATTAACTGATGGTCTCTCTGAAGTTTCTGGAATGTCATGACAAAATCTTCTATGCTGTTCACTTTATCACATAACCAAAATTTTGTGAACAATAAAAACTTTCTCAGCTGATAATATTTTTTAAAATGCATTAAAAAATACATAAATAAAAAACTTACTCAGCATATTATTGCACGAAACTTGGATTGGTCGGACTACATTCTGTCATGCCGTCGAAAGTATATATCTCGTGCATGTGAGATGTT
>NW_021359012.1:0-474 GCF_001605985.2 Dendrobium catenatum | reverse complement strand
TAATATTTGAAGTGCCTTATTTTTTAGACTTTCACAAATCAATACATTAAATATAAATTACATCATGAAAAGAAAAATCGAGACTCTCTTGCATGGTTATCCTAAGAAGTTAATATAAAATTTCCCAAGCAGTTTTATATAGAAATAAAAATACTCATGCCAGCTTACACTTGGTCATGCTCTTATTTGTTTGGGGGCGAAGTGGATAAAGCACCCGTAACAAGCATTTAAATGACTTATTTATTATTTTAGCCCTTTATTAGTGATGTATGAGCATGGCCACCTACAAAAAATATCGTTAGTATTAAGATCGCCCATAACCTACGGGTAATCTATCGCACAACACATTTTAAAAAATATCGTTAGTATTAAGATCGCCCATGACCACCTACACGAACGTGGTCATTTTAAACAAGCCTGAGCTCGAACACCTATTCAAAAAGCTCGACGAGCTTTGAGCCGAGCTTGAACACG
>NW_021359011.1:0-418 GCF_001605985.2 Dendrobium catenatum | reverse complement strand
TGGGAAGGGATCCCGGTGCGATGCGCACGTCGAAGCGGGGATACCCATAAGTACCCGCTTGCGGGGAAACAACTGCCTTGCTTACAAAATATTTAAAAAAATAATAATAAATACTTTTTTTTGCAAAAATACCCATGCACGTTTTTCTTAGCGTGGTGGGGGATCGAAAATTATACGGCCACGGTGTCCTCGAAAGAGGGCACCTACCATGCACGCTTTTCTTAGCGTGGTGGGAAAGGCCCAGTTTTCCGTAGTTTTCCCGTAAACGGTGGAGACGCCGGAAGGTTGCCGAAATTTCGGGTGAAAATGTTGCTACACTCGGACCTTTTTGAACTCAAAGAAAATAAGGTTTTGGACACATTTGAACTCAAAGGACATGCCAGAGCTATATTGAACAAAGATCCGGACTTGAACTTGG
>NW_021359010.1:0-326 GCF_001605985.2 Dendrobium catenatum | reverse complement strand
CCTTAAATTGTTTAGCTGAGAAGCATCTTAGATGGCGTCTGAATGAGATGAATAGATATGGAAAAACTAAGCTATCTTCATAAACACTGTAGGGTTAGACAGCTTTTTTTGGTCTGTTGGTTATTGGTTGAGAGCTTTGTCTACCAATTAAGAAGTTCTGGATTCGAGTCTTACATATGTGACGTGTGTGTGAGTTTGTCTTAATTGACATAAATGTCCCCAAAAAAAAACTCTATAGGGTTACATTAGTAATTCCATACCTATTCATTTCATTACTAATAAAATTCTGCAATGCCAAAAAGTTGTCCTAAAATGCAGTCCAAATA
>NW_021359009.1:0-337 GCF_001605985.2 Dendrobium catenatum | reverse complement strand
ATAGTTTTGAAGGCTCTTTGAAAAATGGAAGATTAAAAATAAAAAATTTGAACTCACTTATTATGAATTTCAGACGTCAATAAAAAGGAAAAGAAAAAAAAAAGCTCAAATTTGTGAGAATACATTGTCAATGACTGCTCTTTCTAATTCTTTCTTCATTTGCTTACAAGTTTATTTTTCATCAATTAGTATATTAAAAAGAAAATAATCACAAATAATGCTTGTGAACAAAAACTAATTATTATTCTTACCTAATTTTAAAATGTTTTATAATAATTTTAATATTCATTATTTAGATACTATAATAGATTAAATCATTAAATTTAGGATACATATT
>NW_021359008.1:0-309 GCF_001605985.2 Dendrobium catenatum | reverse complement strand
CTACCGTCTTGAGGAGTGTCATTATGGGTTCTTTTAGGGGCCCACTTCTGACGTTGTTTGCTGACGGGGGCGGATCTCCGGGAAGCCTCACCGGATGTCACGCCCAAATCAATCCTTCTTTCTCTTCTTTCTTTATCATTTCTTTATTGGAGATGGCCTCCAGACTTGTTTTTCTTTCCACCGGGACCTTTCAGCGGTGGATCCCTGAACATATGGTTCAGGCTTCACACCCCCGATGTTCATCGCGTGGGATATACCTTCTTTCTCTTTTTTCCATCACAACAGATAGACATTCTCTTGGCGGGGTTC
>NW_021359007.1:0-207 GCF_001605985.2 Dendrobium catenatum | reverse complement strand
CTGACACAAGCTGACTCGTCACATTTTTTTTGCAAACGGGTCACTTTTTCGAACCCGAACCTGACCCGCTTCTGACCCGGGTCAACCCGACACAACACGCCAAACCAGGTCAGTGACGGCAACACGGATGACAGAGTGCGGACGGAGGAGGGCGGAGGGCAGACAGTCTGGCGAATGCGTCGTGTCACGATGAGCTGGCGGAAGGTA
>NW_021359006.1:0-254 GCF_001605985.2 Dendrobium catenatum | reverse complement strand
CCCATTTTACTTATTTCCCTCAAATTAATTCCCCTCCTACTTGTACGAAAACTGAAAAGAAAATTTCAGTTTTGTCTTTGGAGTCTCTCTGTAGTTGCTATCACAAGCACTCAAGGCGAATTCGCTTCCCCCTACAACCGCCGCCCCTATTCCCTCTCCTACCCGTGACTCCCCTCCCTCCACGGGCTCACGTTTTGCCCTCTCCTCTCTCCTCGTTGTCCTCATTCCCCTTTCCCACCATGCATGGCGGACCC
>NW_021359005.1:0-291 GCF_001605985.2 Dendrobium catenatum | reverse complement strand
TTAATTTCTTTCCCCAAATCTGCCTTCTCCCGTGAACTGATTTTGAGGAAATCCACTGAGGGGGAAGCGGTGAGCTGAGAGGAAATTAAGAAATATAACTTAATGTTTATTCTCAGAGATTTGGAAATTAATTTAGAGCCAAGAGATGAAGAGTGTTTTGGCTGGAGCAAATAGGGAGAAAAGGAAATAAAACGAGTGAATGCCAAGGTGGAGGTGAGGTGGGCCGGCGGCATGCAAGGGGGAATTAATGAGGGGATTTATGATCTCTCATATTTGAATTTAAAATTCAAA
>NW_021359004.1:0-246 GCF_001605985.2 Dendrobium catenatum | reverse complement strand
AAATATGCTTAAAAACTATTCTTTAAAAAAGATATTTGATTTAGATTGGTAGCAGTGGTTTTTTTTTTGTTAGTGATTTATTAACATCATTCTATTAAGAAAAAGTTAATAAATCTATTTACTATTTTCATTTATTTCCCTTTAGTTTAGACATACAATATATCACTTTTAGTCGAACAAATGGTTCCTTTGTCATTCAACAATGTAAAGATTGTTATGGTGACCATATTTTAATGTAGTATATTA
>NW_021359003.1:0-1011 GCF_001605985.2 Dendrobium catenatum | reverse complement strand
TATATATATATATATAATTTCTTCTCTTCCACCAAAAATCTTCAAGTGATCAGATTTCATTCACATTCTGATGAGGAGATCGACAATCTACGGCTACGATCGTGTCTATTTATTTTTGATATAGTTTATGTATTAAATTTGTTTGTTCTTTTTCCCTTTCTACCCTAACTTGAGGGTGATGTAAAACTACGTATGAATGCAATGAATTTTGTAAGATCTTGCACAACTTTTGATTAGAGAATAACAAAGAAAAACTACAAACATTTAAAACAACGGAATAAAACGTAAGAGGGATCACGCCCGCTTAGGCTAAGTCACATAACCAGAGATTTGAAACTTCAAAATAAATTAGAAAACAACAACATGCCATAATAGTAGTTTCAATAAAAATCCCTAGTCTAACAATGAGAGCTAGAAGCAAAGAGGTAAACTCAAATTCCTACGTTTACTAAGCTTAACAGAAGCAGGTGAATGCGTCCTTCGTGACTTTAATCAATTCACAAAAAAAAAAGGTTAGACTTAAGAAACACAAGAGCAGAGAACCTTCGTCAAGGACAAACGGCAATCCTCCACTCGACGATTCTAACTGCTCTTCAATAGCTTCCACCAAAGTATCCAAGATGCGTTCAATGTAATCTTCAACGGTATGATCGATCCTCAGGTTGACGTAAAGACGGTATGATCGATCCTCAGGTTGACGTAAAGAAAGTTGAATGGAGAATGTGCACGAAGCCGTGTTTGTCGTACTCGAGTCCGTATTCAGTGTCGGGATTGGCCATTCATGGATGCTAGTGAACGATGTCTTCCCAAGTAGCTAGCACTCTTTGAACGTTGTTAAAGAGAAAGAAGTTTCTCTTCAACTCGAAGTAGGGAGGAGGCAAGGAGGAATTTCCCTCCAAAAACTGAAATAAATTTCAAATTTCGAGAATTATGTGATGAGAAATTAGGAGGGAAATTAATCTCCCTAAATTGGGGAAAGAGAATTAATGAGAGGGGGGGGGGTCGGGTAGA
>NW_021359002.1:0-258 GCF_001605985.2 Dendrobium catenatum | reverse complement strand
TCATCTCGGACGATATTTATATCGGCCTGGACGATCGAGTTCAAAACAGAAGTTCTAATCAGGAATTCTTAGTTAAGGCAGCTGTAATTAACTGATCATCCTGGATGATACATATATCAGATAGGATGATATGCTCAAAATAGAAAGAAATAGCCACCATGATCAATTTAAGTATTCTGTATTTTTAGAAATCGGCCAAGACGTTCGTGAGATCGGTCTTGACGATATGTTATGCCTAAATTGACCAGTAATCAAGGA
>NW_021359001.1:0-306 GCF_001605985.2 Dendrobium catenatum | reverse complement strand
TATATATAGGTATGAGAAGAGAAACCAAACAGCCACATAATTGAATTCCCACAGGAATCCAAGCAACACAAACCACGGAAAAGCCCCCCCAACTTCACGGGAAACAGCCCAGCCAAGACCCGAAGAGGTAGCCGCGTAAACCCAAGTGGCCAAGCACGGAACCGAGGCACCCGGGCACGGGAAAGGCCACCCAGCACGGAAAACCAGCAGCCCACTGAGGAAGCCAAGGCACGGAAACAGCCAACCGTGGAAGCTAAGGAGCCAAGCACGGAAAACAGCCAACATAGGGATTCCAAAAGTCATTTT
>NW_021359000.1:0-545 GCF_001605985.2 Dendrobium catenatum | reverse complement strand
AATTCATCATAATTGCATCCATCGTAATTGATGCCAACGACATCTAAATTACAAACTAAGGAGAATAAACGTTTAGCTAAGGTCATAATTTTTTTTATAAAGGACAGAAACCTATCTTATATATTTAATAATTCCTTCTGCTTAGGTGTTTAGGTTGTTTATCACCATTTTAGGAGGGCATATTGTTAACTCAAGAAAAATACACTTATGATTGAAGCTGCAATACCAGTAGTGATTATGCCTTGCAGGAAAAAAAATAAAAAAAATATTTAATAATTCCTTATTTTGGCATTTCTAACATCCCGGCTGTTATTGAGAAAAGGGATTGCATTGTTAAATGGCTTAAACCTGATCCTGATCCGATTAAGCTGAATACTTATGGTTCTTATAATGGGAAGGTGGCTAGGTGTGGTGGTATTTTGAGGAATCACTTGGGTCAGGTGATTAAGGTGTTTGCGGGTCCTGTTTCTGGTAATTTTGCTTTTATTGCTGAGTTAAAAGGGCTCATCTATGGTATCAGTATCTGCATTAAGCTGGGTTTTAAC
>NW_021358999.1:0-285 GCF_001605985.2 Dendrobium catenatum | reverse complement strand
TGCCAAATTGCATATCTATCCTTTGAATTCCAGCAGCCAAAGAATTTTTAAATGGATTTTTTTAAAAAGAAAAGGATAGATTTATTTTTTGTAATATATATATTTGAAAAGGAGTTTTTTTTTTTTTTTTTTTTTTTTTTTTTTTTTTTTTTTTTTTTTTTTTATATTTGAAAAGGAGTTAGTTGAGCATTTTATGGGTAAGTGTTATTCCACTTATATCATTTTCATCCCTCTAAAAAATGATCATAATGTACCTTGGTGTATGTTTTTTGCTGATGATATTCT
>NW_021358998.1:0-307 GCF_001605985.2 Dendrobium catenatum | reverse complement strand
TTTTTTGGCTTTTAGGATTTATTTTGACTATGTAATTATTTTTTAATCAACGTGCACTACAGGAAAATCGCTCATTACTAGTGGAATTTCCGGCTGATTTACGATGGAAGAAATTCCGGTGGATTTTCAATGGATTATTTAGAAATATTTCCGACAAATTTTCAAGCAGATTTTCGGCTGCTTTTCCAATGGATATGTTTACGGCGGATTTTCTGACGAATTCTAAAAATCTCTTAAAATAAAATTTATTTGTAATTAATTCATTAATATTTTTATAATTTATTTTAATTAATTTTTAATTTAATAA